>NC_055682.1:1568933-1768933 GCF_017639745.1 Melanotaenia boesemani | reverse complement strand
AAGCAACTTTATTTAAATTAAGTGCACATTTATGTGACAAGTAGAAAAGTTTGTCTGATAAACGAGTTCATTATGAACTATGTTGAACATCAGTCTGACCTGATAAACTCCTCCCACGGGAACAAGCCGCTGCGATCAGATTGGTTAACGTTCTGTGGAAATTTTTAAAACTCCAGCTGAAGCGGATCTGCTTCCTGTCGGCTGGAAGAAGGAGGAGATGCCGCAGCCGTGGCAACAGGAAACAAAGTACAGGAATGTGTTTTGGAGCGTCCGATGTCAGCTGATCCTCGACATGTGAACCGTCAGAGCGCGTCATCCAGCGGAGCCATGAGAAGCTGCAACTCCTTGAAGGCGCTGCCATGGCGACCCACCTGCACACCCTTGTTCTTCACGATGTTGCTGAGGTTCTTCAGGTGTTTGCAGCACGCTCGGCACTTCTGGTGTCTGCAGAGACACAAAGGTTAGAACATCACAAACATGGCGGGTCAAACGCCATACGTCAACAAGGCGGCGACATGGTGGATACAATAAATTGACATCACAGCTACGATATGGCGACATTTCCGCTGTAATTCGCTGACGGCTAAGATACGTTCATATAGTGGCTACGATATGCCGACATGGCCACTAGAATTCGCCAACATGATGGCAACGATATGTCAACATGGCCGCCCTGCCAGAAGCTCCGCCTACTGACAACTTTAAAGCCGGGTTAACAAGGTTTTTTCTCTTCATCAGATCTGACATCATTTCTTTATGAATTTTGGCCCAAATTTTTTTTTACACACCTTAACCCAGTGACCATCACTGGAGAAACAGGTTGGAACCAACGGAACCAGAAGCGGCTATTGAAACGTGTCGGAACCAACGGTGCCACACTCACCGCTCCTCCCGGCTGATGTCGACTCCGACGGACGGTGAGGCCTTCAGCGTGTCGGAGATCAGCATCCAGAAATGTTTCATGATGAGTTTCAGAGACGTGGAGCCGGTCTGCATGTAGCTGGACTCAGAGAGAGACAGGAAGCTGATTGGCTGATCGGTGTACTCACAGGAAGACAAACAAATCCAATAAAAACTTATCTGGAGGTTAAAGGTCTAGTGTGTACTGATCAGAGAACCGGCTCAGTCCGGTCACTGCAGAGAACCGGATTGATCTGGCCGCTCTAGAGAACTGGTCTGATCTGATCCGGTCGCTCTACAGAACCGGTCTGATCTGGTCGCTCTACAGAACCGGTCTGATCCGGTCGCTGCAGGGAACCGGACTGATCCGGTTGTGGAGCTGTGATTCGGTCGCTGCATGACGCCGATCCGACCTCACCTCTCATATTTGCTCTGCAGCAGCCTGTCGATCTGAGGGAGGATGGTGGTACACAGGTCCAGTTTCCACACAGTCCTGAAACAGCAGAAACATCAGAACCAGATCACCTTCCAGAAAAGTTTAATTCAACAGAATGTCCAAAATAAGATTTTCAGGATCTTCACAGGGTTCAGAAAGAGAATCAAACATAGAACCTGCTGCAGAACCAGGTCCTGTAAGTATCCAATAAGCCTCTGAATCATAATAAATCCCCAGCCGTCTCCAGTTTCTGGTGCTTGACCGACATCAACATGCTGCTGTCCATCACAGTTTACGACGAGCAAGGCGGCAGAACTGACCCAAAGGAGCTTGGCTGTTTATGAGCTGATGGCCTTCATTTCAGGTTTGTTCACCAGAGCAGCAACATCCAAAGTCGGAGCGGGGAGTGATGCCTGGTCGGAGCATTTCCTTTTGCCAGCCATAAAAGAAACAACGGCTCGAAACAGATTTCAAGCAATCGTGAAACACCTGCGGGTTGATGACAGACAGCCGTGAAGAGCGTGTGAAAATGGACACGTTTGCTGCTCTCTTGCATCTGGCAACGTTTCATCAGGAACTGTGTGTTGTCTGACAAGCCAGGACGACACACGACCGTCAACAAGCAGCTTCTAACAACAAGGGGCTGCTGTCCTTTACCCAATACGCTGCATCCAAGCCTGACAAATTTGGAATCAAATTTTGGATGGCAGCAGATTTAGAGACCAAATTCATGTCCAATGCCATTCGAAATTTAGGAAGAGACCCCACTCGTCCCACAGCAGAGCGACGGTCAGAGAACGTGGTCATAAAACGGAGACATCTGACGGTGTTTTGATGACGGTGTGTGCACCCAAAGAGAAAAAATACTTGTTCTCAGCACCATAAACAGATAAGTCGATAGACATATACGCTGGAATAAAAACCTCACAAAAACAAGTCCCAATGGCACAAACCTGCTTGGTACAGTGCGGTAAAAATGTCTCTAAACAGAAAACAGACTCTATCATCTCTACGGCTCTGAAGTTAGGTGCATCTTGCCCTGGTAACCTGGGTGGGGGGCGTGCAGACTACCGCATTAGAAAAACAGCAGGTCAGGTTTCTAGCGTTAAGTAACTTTTGTTCATGCATAATATCCTGGAAGTCTAGGAGCTGGTCTTAACTTAGTAAGTACTTTGTATGGGGTGAGTCGACACTTTCCATCAGGATACAACACACTGATTACCGTTCATCAACCATGAACGTCAGCTGGCCATTACCTGGTCAAACGCACAGACATCCTTTTCAGATTTTGTCATTTGTTTGGTTGTTTAAGTGTCTGTTGCTGATTCTTCATTGTCTGGTCATTTTCTTCTTTAAACCAGGCAGACAGGCCGTCTACTGCAGACTTGAAGGCTGCTGTAATAAACTCTTTACTTGCATAATCTACTTTTGATTAAGGACGGAAAGCTTGTTGTAGCTTAAGTTTAGAAATATTAATACACAAATGATCAATTTAAAAGCTTCACTCTGGATTCAGAGCACATCATAACATAACAACGTTGATCTTATTATTATTTTTTTAATAACGTTCAGAAGGAGAGACTCCTCCTCCTCCGAGGACTGAAGTGCTACCACCTCCGGCCAAGAAACAAAAACGATCCTCCTCTGATATAGAAAGACAAACAGAAGTTAGTGCAAGTTTATCCTCCAAAGATAACGGAAGGGAACAAAGAACAGATTAAATTTAATACCTTTTTTTAACTGCCTCTAAATTAATTTTGAAAATATCCAACACATTGATGCATGTACGTACTATAACAAAGGATTCAGAGCCTTAAATCAGAATTTCAGCACCCACGTCATTTTAAATTATAAACTCTTTTTCTGTCCATATTAAGATGAACCTCCCCAGAAAAACACAGTAGAGGCCACCAGAGCTGCCGAAGGGCATGTGAAACAATCCTTTGCATCCTTCGTTGTGCCGGCAAAGAGAGACTGTGAGAAGCGTCTCAAAGCTGAACCGTGACTGGCGCAACATTAAAATTTATCTTTACAACCAAACAGCAGCAAACAAAAGGAAACTGCAGCACAAACCTCAGTAATGTTTCTGGTTCTCACAGAGAAGCTGTCCTTCCGTCAGAGTTAGAGACGTTGTTCTCTGCTACTCCAGTAATGTTCCATCAGTTTGGAAAGAAATGTGTTTGTTTATTTATTTGTTTATTACAAATCCAGATTTGAGAGACTGGCTTTTCTTTGGCTGAGTTTGTAAACTTAATAAAAAAAATCTAATTTGTTATTTAAAGGTGTTTTTATTGAATTCAGTCTTATTTGTTCTCAATTCTAACTAAAGATTTAGATCTAACATGTAACACACTGACGGAAATACCCACAAAGTAAACTGAAATTTGTGTCACCATCTAGCGCGGTCCGAACATTATTCCACATACTGACGCTGTGCATGGGATGACGTAGCTTTGGGTAAGGAACCACATTTTCTTCATACCTCTCAAACCTCTAGAAAGGGTAGTCCCCAAAAGTTGTGTGTGTGTGTGTGTGTGTGTGTGTGTGTGTGTGTGTGTGTGTGTGTGTGTGTGTGTGTGTCTCACGGCTGCATGTTGATGATGTTGAGGATGTCCACCACGATGGACAGGTCATTCATGGAGATGGCAGTGTCCAGAGCGCTCTGCAGAAACAAACACCTAATCACATCCTGTCAGGAAGTCATGTGACTTTCAATCAGACTTTATTCATACAAACTGTTTTAACACAGTAACAGAAGAAAGAAAAAAGTCTCGTGTCTCTGAGTCCACAGTATAAAACTGCGCAGAGGAGGCGTCACTGGAAATAAAGGAAACCAAATCAAACTATAAATACATTAAGACAAAAACAGAAATAAAATTAGAGCTGATTTAAGCTGATTAACTACAAGACAGCTGTGGATTAATCACATTTAAACATCTGCTGACAGCTCGGTGTTAAACCTGAAGATGTAGCCTGAACAGGCGCGTGCGTGGAGGCTGAAACTGAAACTTCTTCTTGTTCGTTAAAAACACATTAATTCTGCATGTTCTTGTTGCATTGACATGTTCATTTTCACAGCCCTAAATAAATAAAACAGATTTTAAAGAAGCAGATAAGATTTATCTGATGGCGCGTCGCCCAAACAAAGATAAAAGGTGAATGAGCGTCCAGGACGCCAGGGGCCCGGGGCCTCACTGTGATGGTGGTAAAACCACCACAGAAATGAAACAGACTCAGCTTCTCTTCAGATCTGAGACCAGCGTGTCTGGCCCAGTGCTTGAAGATGTTGGGCCCCGATGAAAGGGGCCCCATCAAGTCATGTGATCATATGACATCACTGATGAGGTCAGTGGGAACCCACCTTGATGTCCTCGCGGGCCCACACGGCTCGGACCGTCTGCAGATTCTTGTGTCGGCTGCTCAGCATCACACACATGGTGTCATGGCCCTTCTTGATCTGGGACAGGGCCTCGTCGTCAGTCAGGACGGTTGCTCGGTGGTTGGCTGAAGACTGAGCAGAGGTCACATGATCAACAGCCAGGTCACATGATCTCAGAAGGTGCTACAGAGCTTCTGGCTGAACGCACCGGCAGGAAGTCGGCCACGTTGAGTCCGATGGGCTCGTTCCTGGTGCTGAGGATGATCCTGGGTTGCGGTCTAGATTTGGTTGGGGTGACCTGGCTGGGCGGGGGGGGCGGGGAGGAGGCGGGGGGGTTGGAGGAAATGGGGGGCAGACGCTTGCCACAAGAGACCACAGTCGGCTCCACCCTCTGGACGGGGGTGGAGGAGGCAAGCGGAGGAGGCTGCAACAGAAACAGATCACATTCAATTCAAACTTTATTGATCCTTGACAGGAAATCTAGTTCTGCTGCCTCTCCATTAGAGAAGATTAAAACAATCTGCAAGTCAGGACCTGGAGCCTCATTTCTAAAGCTGGCGTAGGCACAGAAACTGGCTCACCCCAGTTCTACTCAACTTCTGGACTTACAAAAACCAAACCTGGAGGGAGAATGGTCCTACCTCTACGGCTTCTCTGACCTGACTCTGACTCTTCATTCCCTAAAAGTCCAAATCATGTGTGGTTCAACATGTGGTTCATCAGCATGGGTCCACTAACTGAGGCTTCAGGCGGTTAATGGAAGTACCGGAACCGCTGTATGTTCTGGTCATGTAGCATGTACAGCATGCTACAACATGTAGCAGTCAGTAAAAAAACAGGTGGAAAGTAATTTATAACTGGAAACGGGTGTGGGACATGCATGCGCACTCTTGTATAAATCGGGAAGTTTTTGTGTGCGCCACATTACCTTTTGTCCCTACGTATGCAACCTGTCGTCATCTTTGCTCTGCACAGTTTTAGAAATGAAGCCCCAGGTCTGCAGATCAGGACCAGGACGCCCATACACGCACACACATTTACAGGGTCCCCCGGAGACGGCATGTATGTTTTTTTGTAGTGTCATTGTTTTAGGTAAAGATGACCAAGTAAGAATAAAACTGAGGAGCAAGCCACCCCAGGGTGCAGGAGAAGCAGCTACTAAGGCCCCCTCCACCACACCCATGCAACGTGAATGCACCCTAAAGCCCTAAGGGAGGATTAATGTTCATCAGCGTCTACGTTTCCGCCATAAGCTTGGCGTAGCGCCACAGAGGCTCAACGCATACCTCTTCCAGACCTGACGTGCACCCCTGCTATGTACTCCCTTGTGATTGGTCAGTTTGGGATCACGTGTTGCCGGATATCTGGATCTTCTCGCTGAATTTGTGTGGTAACCACCGTTTTGAAAAACAATAAATAGTGGATCAAGTTGATGAGAAGCTGATCAAATTATTTCTTTTTCTTCCACAAGCTAATAAAGACACTGAACCATGCTGGACGCCATTGTTGTTTTAAAACAGAAAATACCACCAAAACTGAAGAGAACCATCAAAAGTACTCCGACCTGGTGAGTTTCCCGGCCGATACCACCCCTGTTGCCACCTTCAGGTTAGGAGAAGAAACTGCAACACGACACCAAAACGACGCGTTCCCCCTACGCTCGAGTAGAGAGCAAACTCACCAGCATCAGCTTTGGCGTGACCGGCCACACGCAGACGCCGCGCAACAGCTACGGCTTGACCGGCCACACGCAAACGCCGCGCAACAGCTACGGCGTGACCGGCCACACGCAAACGCCACGCAACAGCTACGGCGTGACCGGCCACACGCAAACGCCACGCAACAGCTACGGCGTGACCGGCCACACGCAGACGCCGCGCAACAGCTACAGCGTGACCGGCCACACGCAGACGCCGCGCGAGCATAAACCCACCTTAAGTGTATGGATGTAAATGCAAGAGCAGAGGAGGGAGGGGTATGAGGAGTGGCACAACCGGGAAAAAGGGAAGCTCCCCCTGGAAGATGAGCCGCCCCATTGGTGGCAGTAGACATCCTCATTTCCCAGGACCTCTCTCAGGGCAGGACGATCCAGGCCCCACCAAGTCCAGAGCCCGAAGTGACCCACAACCAGGGACCCACAGCACCCCCAAACACCACACCCCAGAGAGAGGGGAGTACCAATAGTAGTAATAATAATAATAATGATAATAATAATAATAATAATAATAATGTACACATTTATACCTTTATAAACACATATACAAACACTCATGTTCATGCATTCACCTTCCCAAACATACATCTAATGATCATCCGTGCATCTCGCATCTACACCCACGCCATATAGTACAAGGACACCAGCCCTCCACTCAGGCTACTTTCCACCTCACCCCTTCTGTCCTTCCACCTGCCCAACAGCCCCACCTATCCACCCTCCCACCCAATAACCCCACCCTAACACTGTCTGTTTACCACTTTGCAGTGGTGGAATCTTCTGTTTTGACCAGTAGTATTTATACTTTTGATAACATGTTTTGGAGCACCAAGATTTACAAATTCTGCCACCCTGTTAGGAAGTTTTATGTCTATTTGGTTGAAGGTGTATTTCTTATCTATTACCTGGTAGGTCATTATTTTTTATATACCATAAATATCTAAACATATAAGACTATTCCCTTTAGAGGTAATCAAATCAAATCAGGATCTGTAAGTAATGATGTATACTATTATATAGTATTGTATAAAAAAAAAAAAATATATATATATATATATATAGTATTATTATATATATGTATGCTTAACCTGATTATCGTGTGATTAAAAGGTCTGATTAATGTAATTTACTTACACCTGAGCATATCAGACGTGGTGTCTTATCAGACCAGTCAGCGTCTATCAAACAGCTGCTGATTTTCTGCTGAATAAAGCCTGAAGAAGAAGATGTGGTGTTCACTGACCTGCTGCTTGTCAGGAAAAGGGGAAATCAAGTCCTTCAGCTGTCGTCCGATGACAACAACACTCTCTGAGAGGGAGGAGGGAGAAGGACCATGAGGAAGCAGATGTTGCTGTGGGTCCGACTCAGATACGAGACTTACATTCCAGTAATCTGATTACTGTTTCAGGTGGACTCACCGTCCTCAGGAGGCGCTGGGAACGGCTCGGACATCCTGGGAGGAGTTCGAGCTGCAGGAGACCAGAACCAGGGGTTAACATGTGAGCGGCATCAGAGCAGCTCGACCTGTTCGATCAGCGCCACTGCAGCGTAACTGCCAAGTTTCTGAATGTGTGATGTCAGTGTGATGTCATCATCCACCTACAGATGGCGTTTCTGGGCTGGAAGATCTCCTTGTAGTCCTCGGCGTTGTGGATCTCCGCTGATGACAGCTTCTCATCCGCCTCATCTTCGCTGGGGCTCCGCCTCTCACCTTCAGGGCTCCGCCGATCAGCCTCTGAACGCTGCTTCACCCTGGTGACATCACAACATGTAACAGTGACATCATTTTAAGGACATGGTTCCTGCGAGACGGACGTGTTACCTCTGTGAGCTGCAGCTGGTGGTCGGCCTCTCGTAGCTCCGGCGCAGAGCGGCTCCTCTGGGATCCTTGGGCTCCGTGAGCGGCTGGTTGTCCTGGATGATTCCCTGGATCACAGCGCCGCCGCTCTTCTTCACCCTCTTCAGGTCGACCACGTAGGATGAGACGCTGGACAGCTGATGAGACACCCCGATCTGAGGACGAGGAGCTGGTTAGAACGTCTTCTCAGTGATGAAGGTCAACCTGAGAAGGAAGATCATGGTCCAGTGGGCGGAGCTACACACCAGCTGCTGGCTGCAGATAGAGAGATCCGACACCCTCCCCCATCTGACCGGAACTACGTCGAAGCAGCGGTCGGGCTCCCAGCCAAAGACCCGCAAAGAGTCTGTGGCCCCACTGAAGAGACAGGAGCCATCCGGGCTGAACAGAAGGCACCTGGAGGGGCAGAGACATTCATCAGGGGACCAGAAATCAGGGGTCAGAGATCAGGAATCAGAGATGAGGGTACCAGAAATCAGGGATCAGAGATCAGGAACTAGAGATCGGGGTTCAGAGATCAGGGGTCAGAGATCAGGAACTAGATATCAGGGGTCAGAAATCAGGAACCAGAGATTAGGGTACCAGAAATCAGGGATCAGAGATCAGGGGTCAGAGATCAGGGCCCAGAAATCAGGGGTCAGAGATCGGGAACGAGAGATCGGGGTTCAGAGATCAGGGGTCAGAGATCAGGAACCAGATATAAGGGGACCAGAAATCAGGGGTCTCAAATCAGGAACCAGAAATCAGGGATCAGAGATCAGGGATCAGAGATCAGGAACCAGAGATCGGGGTTCAGATATCAGGGATCTCAGATCAGGAACCAGAGATAAGGAGACCAGAAATCAGGGGTCAGAGATCAGGAACTAGAGATCGGGGTTCAGAGATCAGGGGACCAGAAATCAGGGATATGAGATCGGGAACTAGACATCAGGGGACCAGAAATCAGGGATCTCAGATCAGGAACCAGAAATCAGGGGTCAGAGATCAGGGGACCAGAAATCAGGGGTCAGAGATCAGGAACCAGAGATCTGGGGACCAGAAATCAGGGATCTGAGATCAGGGACCAGACATCAGGGGACCAGAAATCTGGGATCTCAGATCAGGAATCAGAGATCAGGAGACCAGAAATCAGGGATCAGAGATCAGGAACTAGAAATCAGGGGTCAGAAATCAGGGGATTAGAAATCAGGGGTCAGAGATCAGGAACCAGAGATTAGTGTACCAGAAATCAGGGATCAGAGATCAGGAACTAGACATCAGGGGACCAGAAATCAGGAACCAGACATCAGGGGACCAGAAATCTGGGATCTCAGATCAGGAATCAGAGATCAGGAGACCAGAAATCAGGGATCAGAGATCAGGAACTAGAGATCAGGGGTCAGAAATCAGGGGATTAGAAATCAGGGATCAGAGATCAGGAACCAGAGATCAGGGGTCAGAGATCAGGGGACCAGAAATCAGGGATCTGAGATCAGGAACCAGAGATCAGGGGACCAGAAATCAGGGATCTCAGATCAGGAACCAGACATCAGGGGACCAGAAATTTGGGATCTCAGATCAGGAACCAGAGATCAGGAGACCAGAAATCAGAGATCAGATATCAGGAACTAGAGATCAGGGGTCAGAAATCAGGGGACCAGAAATCAGGGGTCAGATATCAGGAACCAGAGATCAGGGATCTGAAATCAGGGGTCAGAGATCAGGGGACCAGAAATCAGGGATCTGAGATCAGGAACCAGAGATCAGGGGTCACAGATCAGGGGACCACAAATCAGGGATCTCAGATCAGGAACCAGAGCTCAGGCACCAGAGATCAGGGGTCAGAGAGCAAGAACTAGGATCAGGGGACCACAAATCAGGGATCTCAGATCAGGAACCAGAGCTCAGGCACCAGAGATCAGGGGTCAGAGAGCAAGAACTAGGATCAGGGGACCAGAAATCAGGGGTCAGAGATCAGGATCTAGAGATCAGGGGTCAGAGATCAAGAACCAGAGATCAGGGGCCAGCAGCATCATGTCCAACCTCACAGCAGATGTGTCTCCCTCCAACGAGCTGATCATTGTAAACTTCTCCAGATCCCAGAGTTTGAGGCTCCTGCAGAGAAAGACAGACGTAAACATTTAAACGTTAAGAAACAAACACACACAACAGGAAGAAGCTGCAGGTTTTTACTGAAACTAAATGCGACTTCACAGTTTCCGTCTGTCTCATTATTTCATCATTTTTATTAAATTCTAATTATTGTTTGATCAGTAGCTCCTGTTTGATAAACAGAAATTCCCGTATGAGTTTCCTCTGCTGCAGGTAAACTTCCATCATCTTCATCCTCATTATCGTTATTATCTTCATAACCTCACAATCATCATCATCATCCTCCTCATTATTGTTGTCTTCATCAGTCTCATGTTCATAATCATCTTCATCATCATCCTCCTCCTTAGCCTTATCATTATCATTATCTTCATCAACCTCATAATCATCATCATCCTCCTCGTCTTCATGGTGTTTTCAGGATATTCTCGGTGTATTAACAATGTTAATGACGTCTCATCTGGACAGCGAGACGAGTAGAGGACTCGTCCAGACCTGCGACAGGTGCAGCTGCCTTGTGGTCACCTGCGTTTCAGGTGGCGGTGGCGTACCTGTCGGAGCTGCCGGATGCCAGCAGGTACTCGTTGGGATGGAACTGGACAATGTTGACGGCTGCAGTGTGAGATCTGAACTCTGTGATGGTTTTCCCCTGAGTCAGGTCCCACAGCTGGAGGAGACAAGAAACAACAGTTGAGGACCAGAAACTCGTCTGACAGCTGGTTGGGGGTCGGACCGCTTTCTACCTTCACCGTGCAGTCGTCGCTCGCGGAGGCCAACCACTTCCCGTCCGGACTGAAGGCGAGACTCCTCACAGCCTGAGTGTGACCCTGCAATGCAAACAGAGCGCTGTCTGAAACGTGTATTCCTAAACACAGCGGGCCTCATTAAACGTTAGGAAAGTCCAGACGGGTGAACAGAACCTCCATTTATAATTAACGTGTTTCTCCAGCTCACAGATGTTTAACAGTTATTGGAGTCATGTGACCGGTTACCCTGTGACAATATCAGACCATCACCGACTCATGAAGACAGTGGGACTTGGATATTCAACTTTGAGAAAAGTCTATAATTAACATCTGGAGGCCATTACAATTTAAAAAAGAGTCAAGACAGCAAAAATGTCCTCACTTCAAAGGTTAAATTTATAATTGTACTCTCGACAATAAGAAAACAAACACACACACAGGCGTTCTTACCTTATACCTGAACACATAACCTTTCCTCCGTACATCCCACAGCTGTCAGAAGACAGAAGTTTGTGTTTTAATAAGAAAAACGTGAGAAAATTAAATGAATATGGATTATGACTCCAAATACTGTTTTTTTACATACACACACACACACACACCTTTATGCTCGTGTCCATGGAGCTGGAGGCCAGGAAGTCTCCAAACGGATGGAAGCCCAGACTGGTGATGTTGGCGTTGTGTCCCATCAGAGTTCGTAAACCTGAGGAAGCAGAAGAGTCACAAGATCTACAGGTGAGTTACACCTTCTTCTGTTACACTGACTACAGGGAAGTCAGATGGATGACACCACCGTTCTGACTTAAGAAAAGTCTTTATACTGGGCCTTACTCTTAGCGGCCTCCAGGTCCCAGATTCGGATGGATCCGGACTGTGAGCCGGCTGCGACCTGCTCCTCCGATGTGCTGAACTGGACACACTCCACTGGGTTCTTGTGACCTGTTAAACTCTGAAACAACACACCGATTCAGTTGTGGAAGACACAAACCAAATGATTAAAGATGAGCAACGTAAAAACCTAAAGGACGAATGGACAACATCCTGGAATCTGGACGGTAGAGGACGACGTTTGTTAACGCGGCTCTGGACGGTAGAGGACGACGTTTGTTAACGCGGCTCTGGACGGTAGAGGACGACGTTTGTTAACGCGGCTCTGGACGGTAGAGGACGACGTTTGTTAACGCGGCTCTGGACGGTAGAAGACGATGTTTGAAAACGCGGCTCTGGACGGTAGAAGACGACGATTGTTAACGCGGCTCTGGACGGTAGAAGACGACGACTGTTAACGCGGCTCTGGACGGTAGAGGACGACGTTTGTTAACGCGGCTCTGGACGATAGAAGACGATGTTTGAAAACGCGGCTCTGGACGGTAGAAGACGACGTTTGAAAACGCGGCTCTGGACGGTAGAAGACGACGTTTGAAAACGCGGCTCTGGACGGTAGAAGACGACGATTGTTAACGCGGCTCTGGACGGTAGAAGACGACGACTGTTAACGCGGCTCTGGACGGTAGAAGACGACGACTGTTAACGCGGCTCTGGACGGTAGAAGACGACGATTGTTAACGCGGCTCTGGACGGTAGAAGACGACGACTGTTAACGCGGCTCTGGACGGTAGAGGACGACGTTTGTTAACGCGGCTCTGGACGGTAGAAGACGACGACTGTTAACGCGGCTCTGGACGGTAGAAGACGACGACTGTTAACGCGGCTCTGGACGGTAGAAGACGACGATTGTTAACGCGGCTCTGGACGGTAGAAGACGACGACTGTTAACGCGGCTCTGGACAGTAGAAGACGACGTTTGAAAACGCGGCTCTGGACGGTAGAGGACGACGTTTGTTAACGCGGCTCTGGACGGTAGAAGACGACGATTGTTAACGCAGCTCTGGACGGTAGAAGACGACGACTGTTAACGCGGCTCTGGACGGTAGAAGACGACGATTGCGAACGCGGCTCTGGACGGTAGAAGACGACGATTGCGAACGCGGCTCTGGACGGTAGAAGACAACGACTGTTAACGCGGCTCTGGACGGTAGAAGACGACGATTGCGAACGCGGCTCTGGACGGTAGAAGACGACGTTTGTTAACGCGGCTCTGGACGGTAGAAGACAATGATTGCGAACGCGGCTCTGGACGGTAGAAGACGACGTTTGCGAACGCGGCTCTGGACGTTAGAAGACGACGTTTGCGAACACGGCTCTGGACGTTAGAAGACGACGATTGTTAACGCGGCTCTGGACGTTAGAAGACGACGATTGTTAACGCGGCTCTGGACAGTAGAAGACGACGTTTGCGAACGCGGCTCTGGACGTTAGAAGACGACGATTGTTAACGCGGCTCTGGACAGTAGAAGACGACGTTTGCGAACGCGGCTCTGGACAGTAGAAGACGACGTTTGCGAACGCGGCTCTGGATGGTGGAAAGGAGTTTAGAGGTTTGATGGATCTTTCTTGGAAAAGAGACCGGAGGACATATGGACTAAACAAGGTGAAAGGATCAGAAGTGTCACGTGGATCATCTCAGTCTGATCCTCAACGGGCTCAAACTGGATTTAAATAAAGAATAAATAAACAAACATTTTATGCCTGAACTTTAAAGCAGCTGAAAGTAAATTGTCCGGTTGCTGGACCTGAAGCAGCAGAGAGCGCTGTCGACATGTACGATCACTCTCAACGTTTCTCTGACAGATGAGTTGGGTCAGTGGTTGTTGAACCAGACTGAAGTAAGAACGCATAAATAAAAAGGGAAAGTTGACTTTGTTATAATGGTCACTTGATGTTCCTATAATCCAGTTTTTGTGTTTTAGTGAATTTATAGATAAACATGTTTTTTATATGATTTGTTGTTTTATTGTTCAGTACTTTGGTCAACTCTGTTTAAAGTGCCCTGTAATTAAATTGGATTGGATGCTCTTTATGCCTATAATGTGCCCATGATGTTCCCATGTTCATATGATGCTCCCTTCACTCAGCCATTGCAAATGTTCTAAAGTTGACGTGTATGGATTATTGTGGAGATACAGCTCACTGAGTTGCTGCTGCAGCCACATGATGAACACACACCGTGATCTCGAGTTCAGATCTACCAACTGATGACGACAAAGTGACGAATTCGAGGTTTCATATATGCATGTGACTGTTTTCATGGTGCAGACCAGTGAAGCCTGTCTCTGTTCCAACGTTAATGTCATTATTTCAAATATTAATAAACGCAAACAAACGTGACTCCTTCCATCTGAAAGCTCTGAGTTTTCCCTGCTGTCTGACCATGATGCAGTTGGCCTTGCTGACGCTCCAGATGTTGACCCGGCAGTCCTCTCCTCCTGTGGCCAGCAGGCGGCCGGAGCTTTTCCCCAGAGCCAAACAGGAAACGGTGCGGGAGTGAGCCTCGAACTCCTCTGAACAACAGCAACACAGGAGGGACAAAATTCAGCTCTGCACTCACCTGCTTCACTTCATCACAAACACAACATCTCTGTCAGGAACACATCGTTACTCACGCAGTCGCCAGGAGATCTTGGTGGTGCTGGCAGCAGCCATACTGGTCAGACAGGGAGACTGGACACAGAGTTTAATTCATGAGCATATCTACGTGCATGGAGCCTCCTCCACCTGCAGAAATATAACACACACATCTGTCAGCAAATCCCAGCAAAGCGAATGACTCATGGCAGCAGGTGTGAGGAGCTCAGCGAACAGGAGGAAGGTGAGGAGGGTCTGCATGAATGTCTATGTTCATGTGATCAACGTCTGAATGACTGAAGAACTCTGCTTTACAACATCACATGCATTCACTCTTATTCTTACTGGAAAAACGGTTACCAACAAAAGGATTCCACGCACAATTCAACAGGAGTGGAATACGTTGGTGACTGTACATGCAATTAGGGCTGTCAAAAATAACACATTAACAGCGTTAATTTATGTAACTGCATTAAAATTTTTAACGCATGGCGGCAGGACAAGCTCCACACATCTGTCATTTCTCCGTTATGATGGCAAAACATGGAGAGGCACGATGGAGATCAGCCGGCTGGTTCTATGGATGGATTTGAGAATGAACTCAGCATTAATGGAGCAACATGGACGTCGCCGCCGTGGAGAATGGGGGTGTTTTAACATCCACTCTTTTCCCAGTGAGAGGGTTCCACTCCCGCACTTTTCCTGTTGTTTTTCCCTTTTTTTTTTTAACTTATCCTGCGTTTTATACCAACATGGCCGCTCTAGAGGATCTCTGCTCTCTCTGTTTGTGCAGCAGCTGCTTCCTCCCTCTCCTCTCATGTTGCTCCGTGAATCATGGCGGCTGTCGGTGATCAGCTGATCGGCTTTTCTCTCTTGCTGCGTGTGTTTATGGATCAGCTGAGAAGGAGGAAACTAGCGGTTCATGTTCACACCGTCACATATTTACCCCAAAGTCTTGTTGTTGGCAGGACCTTCTCTAACGGCAGCTGCTGGTGGTAGACAGGGTTTATACTTCAGCTATGCAGGGCCGGGCCTAGAAAAGTTCTGATGGGGGGCCAGGAGCACTGAGCAGGAAAAAAGTGTAACAAAGTGAAGAAAAACTAGTAAAACAAGCACCCAATGATGTGTTTTACCAGCAGGTGTTACTTTGGGTGATGGTGCTGTAGGACTTTTATCACGGCTGCACAAACACACACATCAATGATAAACAGAAAAAGCTGTTTTTATCCAGATCATCAGTTTTATCAGAGTTTCTTTATCAATGTCGGCTGTTTAACTTCAGTCGTCTCATCTGCTGCTTTTAGGACAGAAACTATCACCATGGAGACGCTTGGTGAGATGATGAAAGATGAATACTGAATTATGATCTAGAACATAGTAGAGATGATTTAGAACATACAGAAGTACATTACATGCTGCATTTACTGACCCTGGGACAAGGTGGCTTTCATGAACCATGACAGGGAGGCAATGCAATCAGCACAGCGGGAGGTGAAACAATGCCTGAAGGTGGCGAGGGACACCTACAGAAGGAAGGTGGAGGATAAACTGAGTGAGAGCCGTATGAAGGAGGTCTGGGATGGTGTCACAGGCTTCAGATCAAAGGCCATAACAGCGGGGGGGACAGTGGAAGAAGCAAACAGGCTGAACATCTTCTTTAACCGCTTTGATCAGCCCACTGTCCCCCCACTGCAGTACACAACCTCCCTGACTTCATCCCCTGTGCAGCCCCCCTGCCAACCTTTACCCCTCCCCCCATCTCAGCACCCTCCACACATAACAGCAGAACAGGTGAGGGGAGAACTGAGGAAGCTCCACCCATGGAAAGCAGCAGGCCCTGACGGAGTGCCTCCTCGTCTGCTTAGGACCTGCACTGCTGAACTGGGGGAACCACTCCAGCATGTCTTCAACCACAGTCTACAGCTGGGGAAAGTGTCTACCCTGTGGAAAACATCCTGTATTGTTCCAGTTCCAAAGAAAAACCGTCCTGGTGAACTGAACGATTACAGACCGGTGGCACTTACATCCCAGCTGATGAAGACGATGGAGCGGCTCATCCTCAATCTCCTCAAGCCCCAAGTGCAACAGGCCCAGGACCCTCTACAGTTTGCCTATCGCGCAGGTGTGGGTGTGGAGGATGCTATTCTCTACCTCCTACACCATGTCCAAGTACATCTGGATAAGGGGAGGGGCACAGTGAGGATCCTCTTCTTGGATTTTTCAAGTGCCTTCAACACAATCCAGCCCCTGATGCTTCTGGACAAACTGAGGGAGATGCAGGTGGACCCCTGCTTGGTGTCCTGGATTGGTAACTACCTCACAGAGAGACCGCAGTACGTCAGGCTAAAGGACACCACATCTGACACTGTTATTAGCAGCACAGGAGCACCCCAGGGGACGGTGCTGGCCCCCCTCCTCTTCACACTCTACACCTCAGACTTCTGTTACAACTCAGAGCTGTGTCACATCCAGAAGTTTGCAGATGACACAGCCATCGTGGGGTGTATCAGGGATGATGGAGAGGACGAGTACAGGAATCTGGTCAGTGACTTTGTCACCTGGAGTCAGATGAACCATCTCCAGCTTAACACCTCAAAGACTAAGGAGCTGGTTATTGTCTTCAGGAAGTCCAGCCCACAACCACGTCCAGTGACCATCAGGGACGACAAGGTGGAGATTGTAGACAACTACAGGTACCTCGGGTTGTGGCTGGATAACAAGCTGGACTGGACATGCTGTACAGATCACCTGTACAAGAAGGGCCAAAGCCGTCTGTACTTCCTGCGAAGACTGGGATCTTTTTACATCTGCAGGAAACTCCTGTGGATGTTCTATCAGTCTGTGGTAGCTAGTACGCTTTTTTATGCTGTTGTCTGCTAGGGGGGTAACATGACAAAAAGGTGTGCTAACAGGCTGGAAAAACTCATCAGGCGGGCGGGCTCTGTGGTTGGCATGAAGCTGGACTCCCTGGTGACAGTGGCAGAGAGGAGAACACTAAAAAAACTACTGGCTATTGTGAATAATGCCAGTCACCCTCTGCACACTGTCATCAGTGCACAGAGAAGCCTGACCAGTAACAGGCTGCTCCTCCCCAAGAGTAGGACCAACCAGCTCAGAGACTCCTTTGTCCCCCGAGCCATCAAACTGTACAACTCTGCATTAGGCAGGAGGGGGAGAAGGAGGGGGGAGAGGGAGGGGGAGAAGGAGGGGGGAGAGGGAGGGGGAGAAGGAGGGGGGAGAGGGAGGTGTGCAGTCCGCCTGATACAACACATGCACAATAACCCATACAAACAGTTGCAATAACTTATACGTGTAATAGTGAACTGGGAATCTGTACCACCTCTACGGTGTGCAATGCTTGTTTATATTGTTTTATTTAACTTATCTTATTGTTATTTATTGTATTCTATTTGTGCTTTTCTTGCACCTTGTTGCCTCTATTTTGCTTTGTACCTGTATATATTGTGTCTTGTGCTTGTCCTGCTTTACTGTTGGTGTTGTATTGCTGCTGGTACCCAAATTTCCCTGAGGGCTCTCCAAAGGGATTAATAAAGTATTTCTATTCTATTCTATCCGAGGTTTACCCAACAGGAGGTCATTTAACAGTAAATATTTGTAGCATCGGCTCGTTCTGGTGATACGATGCAGTACAAACGTGCAGATTTCAGGCAATAATTAATGGTGATTAATTCATTTTAAATTATTTCAAATTTGTGATTAAATTAAAAGCTGTGATTAATCTGATTAAAATTGTAATCATTTAACAGCCCTATTTATGACAGAAGAACGTGGGCTCAGATCTGTTTCAGAATAATATGAACTTAGCACAAGGAAGCAAATCCGTGTTTGGCGGATTATTTCTGCCCGTTTATAATCTGTTGTTTTAAACATGCCTGGAAAGCCTGATTGGTCACCTTTACAACCAGGTAGACCTGGTCAGGATGGCGCTTCTGTGGAATGAGCAACACAGCTAAACGTGGTGGGTAGCGCCCCCCAAAAGACCCTCCAAAATCTCCCGTAATATTAAACTCCTCCACAGTAAGATAAATAAAAACAAACTTTTACATTTCATTCACGTTCCACCATCAGGGACCTCGTAGTGATGAAGATCCCTACGCAGCCACACCAGCTGGGTCCTCCTCCTCATGCTGGTCAGTGATCTGTGGGATGGCATCTCATTCCTCAGCCAGGAGTTGCTGAAGTTCAACCAGCTGGTTGTGTTGGTCAGTCCGGAGCAAACCAACCTGCTCGCTCAGGACCTCAGCTGGGTTGAGGTCTGGACTCCCAGCAGGTCATTCCATCCCCTCTTCTCCCAAATTCTGGAGGTTCTCTGTGGTGATCCTGGCTCTGTGGGGCTGGGCAGTCATCCTGGAGGGTGGGGTTAGTTCCCAGATTCAGGAGGTATGGATCACCACTACCCCCAGAGCTCCGTTCTGATACGTCGGTCAGGTTCTTGTCATCCACCTGTGACTGAAACACACCTGAAGAACTGGAGTGAATACCAACACGAGGATACTAGTTTAGCCCACGTTTAGCTGTGCTGCTCATTCCACAGAAGATCCATCCTGACCAGTTCTACCTGGATGTAAAGGTGACCAATCAGGCTTTCCATCCATAGTACAACACCAGCTGGGGTTATTAAAGGGGAGAAATAATCCATCAAACACACATTTCCTTCCTTTGTGTGCTAATTTTATGATGCTGCAAGATATTCCCTACGTGAATCAACAACTACCTCCACATCCCTCAGAACCAGAACCAGGACTCCTGGTAAGAACCAGTAACGAACTTCTCTCTGAATGTGAAATAAAGAGTAAATAACCGAACCTGGATGATGTTGAACAGCTCTGAGACGGAAACAGTTGACTCCACTTGAACTTGGTTAATCTGATTAGGAAGCTCCGTTAAACTGAATAATTAAAGAGGAACTGAAGATAAAACAGAGGCCTGGCGGTTTAACTAACCAACAACTAACCTAGTTATGCCAGCGGTAACTTGTTTTCAACAGCTGAAGTAACAAATCGCAGGTTGTGAACGAACTAGCCGAACTAGCTAACGTTAGCAGCCAGTTAGCTGGTTAGCAGCTAATTAGCTCCGCTTGTTGTAGCGGGGAAAAGCGAGCAGGTGTCCGTGTGTTGAGCTTCACCTGCCGGCTGCAGTGAACCACGAGACCCGGTTAACCAGGCTGAAGAAGGAGCGATAAACTGCTGCTTAGCCGCCTCTGGTCAGACAACTTGTTGACGATCTGGTTACTCCTCCACTGCAGCTTAGCAACTGAGCCGCGTTCGTCACTTCCTGTGACGTCACGGCGGTTTTACAGCGTCTTTATTAGCAACAACAAATTACAAAACCAGATCCCTCAGGTCATCAGGGTCAGGTCTACTTTCTGTACCCAGAGTCAGAACTAAACGTGGAGAGGCAGCGGAACAAACTCCCAGAAACCTGCAGGTCTGCTGACTCAGCAGTTTTACATCACGGTTAAAACTTTTCTGTTTGCTGCCTTTTATGAAAACAGCTGTTAATTCCCCACACTGGAACTTTATCTCTGTTTTTTTTTATCTAGTTTATTTTAGATGTTTCAGCTTTTATTTAATTTCTTTTACAGTTTGTTTTTACTGCTTCCTGCTATGATGCTTCTAATGTTTTAGGGAAAGGACTCTGAATTGTCTCGTACATGAAATGTGTTAAAATAAACTTGCCTTGCCCAGTGTGATTAAATGCAGACTGAAGAATAAAAGAAGCTCCTTAGAACTGGACCCACTGTGATTCTGGCTGAGATGCAGGCAGGCCAGTTCAGCAGCCGGACTCTTCTCCTGTGAAGCTGCTGTGATGGATGCAGGATGTGGTTCAGCATCGTCTTGCTGAAATCTGCAAGGTCTTCCCTGAAAGAGACGTTGTCTGGATGGAGCAGATGTTGCTCTAAAACCTCCATGTACTTTTCAGCATTGATGGAGCTTCACAGATGTGGAAGCTGCCCACGCCATAGGCACTAATGCAGCCCCATCCCATCAGAGATGCAGCTTTTCACCTGTCCACTGATAACAAGCTGGATGCTCCCTCTCCTCTTTAGTCTGCAGGACACGCCGTCCATGCTTTCCACAAACTAGTTCACATCTTCATCCAGGTTTCCACTTTGCCTCAGACCATTTTAAATGAGCTTTGGTCCAGAGAAGACGGAAGACGCTGGTTCTGGATCCTGTTCACATCTGGCTTCTTCTCTGCATGATGGAGCTTTAACCTGCATTTGTGGGTTTCAGGGTGAACTGTGTTCACAGACAGTGGTTTCTGGAAGTCTTCCTGAGTCCATGCAGTGGTTTCCAGTAGAGAATCATGTCTGCTTTTAATGCAGAACATCACCAGCATCCAGCCTTGTCCCCCACACACAGAGATTCCTCCTGATTCTCTGAATCTTCTGATGATGTTCTACACTGTAGATGGAGGATCTTCAAAGTCTGAGGAACATTTTTCTGAAATTGTTCCACAGTTTTAGATCCATTAATGGTAAAATGTTTGTTATAATTATCATCACCAATAACAAACACATTAAAATAACATCCATCTCTCAGCTCACAAGATGTTTCCATCTTCATCCTCCAAACATTGAAGATCGCTCTCTTCAACGGCACGTGACCACGCCTCCAATTTCCTGAATGCGTCAAACTCCGTTAGACTAACCGGAAACGCCACAACTTTTCTTTCAAAATACAAGCTGGCAGTTCAGGTTCAGTATTTCTCTTTTATGTCATCAATTAAGTAAGACTTCTGTTGTGTAGGAACCATAAAAGATGGGCGGAGCCTCCGTGACGTCACCCGTAGGTTTTGAAGAGCAAAAATGAATCCCGTTGGGCGTTCCCACTGTTGCCATCTTGGTAGCGTCATGCCTGTCGTCATTCCCAGAAAATCCAAAAAATGGGCAAAGAGGTGGGGCTGAGAGGGAGACTGTGAAGGTGGGGGTGGATGATTGACCCCCATCAAACTCTGAGCTACCTGTAGCTAAAAGCTAATGGAGCTAACCCCGAGCAACAGCAGCTAACCAGCTTACAGAGGTAGGGTGCCTAAAGCTAAGGTGCACTGTTCACCGGCTAAAAACCGCGGTTGTGCTGCACTCTCCCTTCTTTCTGTGGATATTGGGAACCGTCAATCAAAAGGACACGCCTCTAATTATGCCGACTTTCAAGATTAAATAACATCCAAACCGATGAGTTAGAAAAAACTTCACCGAGCTCACAATTTTCATGAAGGTAAACTTGACCTGTTAATCCTAAAATGGATTTTTGTACCAGGCTTTAAACATGTTTATTTCTGCTGTGAAGTTGGTCTTTTTAACATGGGAGTCTATGGAGATTTGCTCTGTTTTGGAGCCCCTAGTGGACGAGGAGGGAACTGCAGTTTTTTCCACTTCCACAAAGGCTTCACATTTTACAGGCGGAGGTTGCTGCTTGGTAGGAACAGAAGAAGTACATACAACAATCGTGAAAATATTAACATGTAGTTATTATTTTCTATAAGGGAGAATACAGCAATGATCCAGTATTAGAAATAATTACATAAATATCATCATTAAATATGTACAGTCAAACACTGATCATTACACACAAAAACAAATGTAAAACAACACAGCTGCATATATATATATATATATATATATACACACACACACACACACATATATATATACACACACACACACACAGTGAATGGTGAAAAAAATCCCCAAATTTTATGTCTTTCACCAACTTACTGACAATAACACGACGAACTATTATGTAATAGGAAAATGTTTTATGAAAACTTCAACTATAACCTGCATAAAATAAATCATTTAACTAAGAGGTTGACTTATGTTTTATTTATTTACATAGTTTTCTGTTTAATTATTGAATAAACGTACTTTTCTTTACATACGTATTATTTTATTATATAAAAATATATATAAATTAATCAAACTAAATAAATGGGGGAAAAAAGGCAGCAGCGTTAAGTTTATTGTGAAAGGGCCACACAGGATGTGGGCGGGATGTATTGTGGGTAACTTGACGCTGGACCGTTTCCTGCTTCAGTGTCGTTCAAGTCCCAGCATAACAGTGCGGAACCAGCTCAAAGCCAGTGTTCCCAGTAAAACCCAGTAGTGTCGCGGGTCGCGGAGCGCGCGAGCAGCTTCCGTTAACTTACTGGTGCAAAAAGGCGGGAAAATGGCCAAGACATACGACTACCTGTTCAAGCTGCTGCTGATCGGAGACAGCGGCGTCGGGAAGACCTGCCTGCTGTTCCGGTTCAGCGAGGACGCCTTCAACACCACCTTCATCTCCACCATCGGTAAGTCCGCCCGACCCGTAGCGTCCCCGGTACCGAGCCGTAGATCTCAGCCGCTGTCAACCTGTTCTGATGCGGCACGCGACCCTGCGGGCAAA
The DNA here is from genome assembly GCF_017639745.1 of Melanotaenia boesemani. NCBI lineage: Eukaryota > Metazoa > Chordata > Actinopteri > Atheriniformes > Melanotaeniidae > Melanotaenia > Melanotaenia boesemani. The sequence continues at coordinate 1,745,933 of NC_055682.1, read as the reverse complement.
CGGAAAGCGAAAGCGGGAGGGAGGGGGAGGAAGGAGGGGTCCAGATGACCTCTGACCCCGCTGACCAGTCCTTGGAATGACGGACAGAAACAAACATCAGCTGATCAGCAGCTGCAGAGACTCCTGGGAAACATCTTCACATCCATCCAGATGTTCTCCAGATGCTTCAGTTCTCTTCAGAGAACATTTCCCTCAGATGATCACAGTCTACTAAAGTTGTTAATTAAATAAATAAAAGTCTCCAGAATGTCCAGTAATCTGGTTCAGGTTAGGGTGCCAGGATTGGGTATATCCATCACGACACCACGATCAATGCAGAAAATGGACGAAGGTCTGATGGGACATCACTGACAGAGTTCTTCTGCCTTTGTGAGGACCTTTGATGATGTAACACTTACATCTTGAATCTGGTTCCAACCTGAACTCTGAAACCAGGTCTGGCCCCTCTGACAGTCTCTCAACGTTTGTCCCATAGTAAGGATGGTAAATGATGTCCTCATAAACTGAAACTGGTCCCCACAGAGACGGAGAAACACAGCGTGTCTGTGTGTGTGTGAGCCAAGTGTGTCACTTTGGTGGAAACAGGAAGTGTGTTTTCTCTGTGTCGTCACTGTGTGAGGTCTTCAGGGTCCAGGTCTGGTTCCAGGATCCAAGTCTGGTTCCAGCTTTAGTTTCAGGGTCCAGGTCTGGTTCCACGATCCACGTCTTCAGGGTCCAGGTCTGGTTCCAGGGTTCAGGTTTAGTTTCAGGGTCCAGGTCTGGTTCCACGATCCACATCTTCAGGGTCCAGGTCTGGTTCCAGAGTCCAGGTCTTCATAGTCCAGGCCTGGTTCCAGGGTCTAGGTCTTCAGGTTTCAGTGTAAAACCAGGTTAAAATGTGTGTGATGAGTCAGCAGTGTGTTCTCAGAACCAGAAAAGGCCTGGAGAGAGCAGATGGGTCAGAGTCTTCAGCTGATCCGGGTCGTTGACCCAAACTCTGACTATCTGAACCTGGTGTGGACCTCCGTTTGAGAACCATGTCAGAACCAGGTTCAGGTGTGGGATGCGAGTGGGCGGTGTGAATGCTGTGGACATGCAGGAGTGGGAGGTGTCCGTGGAGTCCAGAACATGTCAGCAGATCGGCCGAAAACAAAGACACATTGATCAGAACTCACACACACACACACACACACACAGCTGCTGGTCATGTGATCATAAATTCTCATCTTTGTCTGTCTGGAGACTTTAAAGATCAGAACATCAGAGTCCGTCGGAACAAAACGTCCCATCTCAGGAAATCTTCGTCTTCGTCTTCATCACCTGCTTCCTGGTGTGTAGTGGCGCTGCTGCAGCGTTACCATGGAAACTAAACAGAACCAGCTAAGGTTTTACGTCCTCCATCAAGCTGGTGATGCTAATGTAGCAGAGTTAGGGTAGCATCTGCCAGCTTAGACATTGGTTCCCAACCTGGGGTCCGGGACCCCCCAAGCAGGACCCCAAAGAGCACAGAGGGTCCCTGAGGTTTAAACATTAAGAGCCGTGGTGATTAATGTCCACACATTGTCCATATTTAAAAATAGGGCTGCAACTAATGACTATTCTGATGGTCGATTAGTCACCGACTATTAAAACGACTAGTCGACCAATCGGATTATGAATCTCATGATTATTAAATGGATCTTATTTCACTTTCAGCTTTGAAATCTTGCATGAGGGTGTTAAGTAAGTCCGACGTTCCTCCTCTTTAAATGTTTGAGCGTTGCAGACGTACTTCCGTGGTACACAAGGTCCGCTTTGCAAACCTCACATGTATTTAATTTATTTTGTAAGTTTAACGTGAAGTTATTTCAGACTTTTAAAGTTCTCTGCCGCCGTTTTCTTCCCTGGTCCGCCACCATATTTTTCCCCTGGCGGACTTTATGGCGCATGTGCAACTCTCAGCAGAGATATGATTAGAAGATGATGTCTCTGTAGTTTTTTTTTTTTGTTGCCAACAATAGTCAACGGCTAAATTCGTTGTCCACTATTTTTATTGTCGACTATTGTCGACAATGTCGACTATAATTTGCAGCCTTATTTAAAAATAACAAACAGTAAGGTTAGATGTTAATTTATTGAACTTAATTTAACTGCGGCTGTATGGAAGGACAGGACTCTTTATTTATGGTGAGAATCTGACTTGTACAAGCATAAAACCAGTATGGTTTCAGCCCAGGGCGGGGCAGGCGGTCCATGGCATTTTAGTAGATGCATACAGGGGGTTCCTAAGGAAAATAAGTTGGGAACCACTGAGCTAAGCTACTTCTTCTGAACTGGAAGTTGGAGAGTTCCAGAGTTTTGGTCTGTGTTGAGAGGAAATGAGCGGTACAGTCTGTAGGACCACCGTACTTTATTTATTTGTTTATTTATCAGGGGCAATGAAAAGAAACATAAAAGGATGTTATAAAAGTATTTAGCATTAAGCTAATTTTAAACTGTCATCCCTGGTTTGGCTTCAATAAAACAAAAAGAAAATAGAATTCCGTCTAAAAACCCTCACGAACAGCACGGTCATGCTAACCTTGAACGTTTCATTCTGGCATGTTGAAGTTTTAAAATCTGTTCTCCTTCCATTTCATCTGGTTCCAGATACGACCTTTATGCAAAAAGCTGGAATCATAAAATCTACCGCTAACAGCGTTTTCCTGTCCAATCTGGAACGCCATGCCAAACAAAATAAAAGGAAACCAGATTTTGCAACTTTCACAGCAAATGAAACATGAACATTTTTCAGTTTTCATGTTTGTGGCTGAAGTGTTGGAGGAGAGCGAGAACGATGCGTCCTTTCACGCCTGTACCCAGTAAGACCAGAAGAAGTCGCCAGATTTGTCGCTAGTCACTTTTTAAAAGGAGTCAATAAAGGGGTCAGAAAACCCGCTAAAAAGAGCTGTTAAAAATGTTATAATTATATTTATTCATAAAACGTGGACATGGATCTTTTAATACATGAACTTTTCTGTTAACCTTGACTCTACTCTGGCGTGACTTATCGATGCTCGGGAAGATCTTCCTATATAAACCCGACTGAAAGGTTTCCTGTCGCTGCCGTCTGATGCCACATCCAGGTGTTTTCATTCACCATTAGAGTACTTTCACCTGTAACTACTTATCAGCTACATCCCACATTAATGCTAAGAACACAGGCTCTGACATTAGCAGCTAATCCTAAGCCCGCAGACTCTCACATTAGCAGCTAACGCTTAGCCCGCAGACTCTCACATTAGCAGCTAACGCTAAGCCCGCAGACTCTCACATTAGCAGCTAATGTAAGCCCGCAGACTCTCACATTAGCAGCTAATGCTAAGCCCTCAGACTCTCACATTAGCAGCTAACGCTAAGCCCGCAGACTCTCACATTAGCAGCTAATGCTAAGCCCACAGACTCTCACATTAGCAGCTAACGCTAAGCCTGCAGACTCTCACATTAGCAGCTAACGCTAAGCCTGCAGACTCTCACATTAGCAGCTAACGCTAAGCCTGCAGACTCTCACATTAGCAGCTAACGCTAAGCCTGCAGACTCTCACATTAGCAGCTAACGCTAAGCCCTCAGACTCTCACATTAGCAGCTAACGCTAAGCCTGCAGACTCTCACATTAGCAGCTAATGCTAAGCCCGCAGACTCTCACATTAGCAGCTAACGCTTAGCCTGCAGACTCTCACATTAGCAGCTAATGCTAAGCCTGCAGACTCTCACATTAGCAGCTAACGCTAAGCCCACAGACTCTCACATTAGCAGCTAACGCTTAGCCCGCAGACTCTCACATTAGCAGCTAATGCTAAGCCTGCAGATTCTCACATTAGCAGCTAATGCTAAGCCTGCAGACTCTCACATTAGCAGCTAACGCTAAGCCTACAGACTATCACATTAGCAGCTAACGCTAAGCCCGCAGACTCTCACATTAGCAGCTAACGCTTAGCCTGCAAACTCTCACATTAGCAGCTAACGCTAAGACTGCAGGCTACCACATTAGCAGCTAACGCTTAGCCTGCACTCTCACATTAGCAGCTAACCCTAAGACTGCAGGCTACCACATTAGCAGCTAAAGCTAAGCCTGCAGACTCTCACATTAGCAGCTAATGCTTAGCCCGCAACCTACCACATTAGCAGCTAACGCTAAGACTGCAGCCTCTTACATTAGCAGCTAATACGGATATCCAGGCTCCATTATGTTCAACAAACACAGAATGTTTTGAAAATGACAGGAAGTGACATCACCACATATGCACGTGCTCTGAAACAAACCTGATGGTGGACCAGACCTTGATGATTATTTGTTTACACCAGGGGGTCCCAGTTCCGGTCCTCAAGGGCCACAATCCTGCAGGTTTTTGATGTATCCCTAATTTCTAAAGTTTCCAGAGATTTACAAAAGAAAATTAAGAAATAAATCTGACAATGGACCGGTAAACGTAGGCAACGGTCTTTAGAATATGGTATTTCAGAGGTGCACATAGATGCGTCAGATCAGATTATTACAGTAATCTGATTACTCCCAGATATCTGACTTGATGCTCCTGTAAATGGACTGTTTTATAATAACAGTCATCTGAAAATGTCTTTAATATTCAGTAAATCTGGTGTTACATAAATATCTGGAAATAAATCAACATGAAATCAGATTTATTTATTTAAGATGTTTTTAACAGAATCGATTCCGGTAATCAGTTTTTGATTAATTCCTTCTTTTATTTGATTTTATTTATTTTTAAGGATGTTTGGGCTCCGGTGGTCTTTCTTTTAACAGTAGCTGGACAGGGAAGGTGGGTCGGAGAGCGCGAGGAATGACCCGCAGCAAAAGACACGAAATCAAATCAAATTTTATTTATAGAGCACTTTTCATGCACAAAGCAACACACAGTGCTGTACATAATCAAATTATGCTTATTTAAAAACAAAAATTAAAAACCTTCACACACCAAAGAATATAAAAAAGAAAAACATACCCGCCCAGACCCCATTCTGTACGAACATGAACTCCCATTCTGAACAACCAGCTGAGCAACACACCACCACGGACTTGTAGACCAACAGAACGAGCCAATGCTACAAATTTTTTATGTTAACTGACTTTCCCCTGGGTAAACATCAGTTGTCCAGTGGTCAGTAAATGCAGCATGTCATGTGCTTCTGTAGCTGTGTCCCAGTTCAGGGTCTGCACACGTCGAAGTTCAGGTTCGTCGGCTACATGCGCCATCGTGGCGCCAAGCACTGTCCCATGTGGAAGGGGCCTCCGAATCCACCCCACAGATCCGCCCTCCATTTGGCCTCAAACCAAGGCTGCTCATCCTTCACGGCCTCTTTTCTCTCAGAATTCATTGCACAAAAGACGGTGGCAAATGAGCAGCCAAGACAAAACAAAGTAAAATAAAAACATGTTTGTTAAACGGGGGCATAAAAATTCTGTAATATTTGATATTCGTGGACTTTTAAGGGGTAAATAAAAAGTCTACCGGCTGGAAACCAGCAGAGCCTCAGACAGGTTTTTTTTTTACATCATTACCCGGCCGGTGTTAACAGTCACTAACATGTCCTGGTAGGCAAACAATAATTTCAGAGGTTTAAGTCATTCAACGTCCGAAGTTGCTGCTGTGGAAATTCTTGTGGGCTGGGTAGGCTTTCCCATTTCACGAATGTTAAGCAGACTTCGAAGCTACGTAGGACCCTCCATGGCTATGTAGGACCCTCCATGGCTACGTAGGACCCTCCAGGGCTACGTGGTCTACACTCCGGAGTGTGCAGAGCCTGAATTGGGACAACTAGAACCGATTCTAATAATATTCCTGGCGACATTGAGTTCTGTTTCCTGTCTGGTTTCTGTTGCCGCTGTGTCTCCATGGCGACGGCTCATCTGCGTGACAAGTCAGGGATGAAAATGCCTTCTTGACATGTTGCCACGGCGACAACTTCCTGTGCTTCTCTGAGCGGACTGTTTCACATTCTGAGCAGCTCCTGATTCGCTCTGAAATCAGCTGCAGCGACGGTCACGTGACCTCACCTCAAACACTGACACACAGCTGGAGCAGCTAGTAGGGTCAGGGTGTGTTTGTTTCCTGTTTTAACAGGAAGGATGGGTTTGATCTATCATTTGATTGATGATGTCATCATATTCTGATGTTCACTGTCAGGTGATGCTCTGATTTGACTGTGATGTCATAATGAAGCCGGGGTCACAGACAACTTCCTGTAAACTGGACGTAAACAAACAGGCGTCTGAAGCCTTCCTGATTCGTTACCATGGTGACAATACACCTATTTTTTACAGAGGTGAATTAGTAGTCTTCATACAAAGAGTAAAAACCTTCTGAAGTCGTCTGTCAGTAAATCAGCCTGATGGCTGCCTGTGGGGGGAAGGGAGGAGGCGGTCGGGGACCTCAGCAGCATGTTTCCTACCGAGCAGCAGAAAAAGTTTCACTTCCTGCCGACAGAATAGACACAGCGAAAGTCGGAGAGGTGGAGTCTGAGAATAATGGAGGGAGGAGGGGAAGAGAGGGAAGGAAAGAAAGAAAGGAAGAGTCTCTCCTCTGGCCTTGGCTGAACAGAGATGAGTCGTCATTTCAGGGTGACGATGATGATGCATCGCCTCTAACGCTCGTCTTCGTCACATGATACATATGTAAATATATATGTATACATACGTATGTGTATATATGTGTACATATATGTATACATACATATATGTATGTATACATATATGTATATATGTGTACATACATATATGTATGTATGTATACATATATGTATGTATACATACATATATGTATACATACATACATATATGTATGTATGTATTTGAAGTTGCCTTTGTTTCTGAGTTTATTTCAGACGAACAGAAAACTGAACAATGAAAATACTTCAGTCATGTGATGTTTGCTGTGAGTCACTTCCTGCCTCAAAACAGGAAGTGATGTCGACTCACAGTGTTTAAAATAATGCTGACTGTTGGAGTAGAAACGCACACACCCCGTCAGCTGACATATTTAACACTGTGCTTTTTTTCCACACCTTCATCTGCCAGCCGGGTGGAGACGTCTCATTACAGCAGCTGATTGTGTGCGTTGTCAGAACAAGTTACAAATATATTACCAGCTTATTACTAACCTACTAGCCTTTAGTATTACTAACCCTACGATTACTAACCCTTAGTATTTAGGTTGAATTCCTCCTGCATGGAAACACTGAGCCCGTCTCAGACGTTCCACACAAATGAAGCAGACCAAATCAACATTCAGAGAACTTAAAGACATCTTTAGAGAATCCAGCTGGACGCCCATGGACCATGATGAAGCTGCAGGATGATGTGGAATCTTGAATCCGGAACAGGATTCTCCTCCTGATCATGGAAACTGGAACCAGGACCGAGTTCCAGTTCGATAACCGGGTTGATCTCTGATCGCGTTGGAAGTTGTGTTTGTGTTTTTTTTTTGGGAGGGCGGGGGAGAGATGTGAGGAGACCCAGCAGGAGGTTTGGTGAATTAGACCTCCTGTTTCTTTACCAGATGAGTAGACAACTGATCGGGACATCAGACAGATGGATAACTAACGAGCCTGCAACCCTGCAGGTGTTTATCAGCGTCATGCACCTGCAGGTGTTGCTCGTAGCGCCACCTATGCGGCCCAGATGCTGAACTGCAGGACAGGATGAGGACTGAACGTCTCTGTCTCCGTTTCAGGAATCGATTTTAAGATCCGGACGGTTGACCTGGACGGGAAGAAGATCAAACTTCAAATCTGGTGAGTTTCAGCTTTACCGCTCTGAGTTCAGATTCTAAATGTTTGACCAGATCAACATAAAGCTCTGTGATTGGCCGAGCCCCGCAGGTGATGGATGGCTGCAGTTCCAGGTGCATTGTAGGTGATGTGTGGTTGTGTGTTTGCAGGGACACGGCAGGTCAGGAGCGTTTTAGAACCATCACAACAGCCTATTACAGAGGAGCCATGGTAGGACACGCCCTCTCCCCAGTACCCCTCTGCTATTGGATGGAGCACATGCTCACTGTGTGATGTCACTTCCTTTCTGTCTGTTTGTCCTAGGGCATCATGCTGGTGTATGACATCACCAACGAGAAATCCTTTGACAACATCAGGAACTGGATACGCAATATAGAGGAGGTAGGCCACGCCCCCCTCATGACCTTACTGATGCTGTCAGATGTGATTGGTTGACCATGACCTCATCTGTGTTGTCAGCACGCATCATCCGACGTGGAGAGGATGGTTCTGGGAAACAAGTGTGACATGAATGACAAGAGACAAGTGTCCAAGGAGAGAGGAGAGAAGGTCAGAGATGGTACAAGGTCCGGGGTTAAAGGTCCCGGGTCAAAGTTCCTGGATCAAAGGTCCTGGGTCACGGGTCCTGGATCAAAGGTCCTAGGTCCCGGGTCGTGGCCATTTTGTTTATGAAACTGTAAACAAACATGAAGAAAACAAACAGCTGACTAAACGTTCCTCTGTTCTGTATCAGCTCGCCATCGACTATGGGATCAAGTTTTTGGAGACCAGCGCTAAGTCCAGCATCAACGTGGAAGAGGTGAGTCCTGATCCCACACACATCCACGCCGTCTCAGCATGGCGCTAACCGCGGCGTCTTTCCCTCCTCAGGCTTTCCTCACGCTCGCCAGAGACATCATGACCAGACTCAACAGGAAGATGGTGAGTTTCTGAAATGGTTCTGGTTCTGGTTCTGGTTCTGCTGCAGTCTGACTGTCACATGACGTGTTCCTGCAGAATGACAACAACCCACCAGGTGGAGGCGGACCCGTCAACATCACAGAGTCACGCACCAAGAAGAGCCTGTTCAGGTGTTCACTGTTGTAGGCGGAGCTTCCTGCAGCAGACCGACCACCTGTAGACTCACGAAGACGCCTGCTGTGACTCCTCCTCCTCCTCTTCCTCCTCCTCCTCCTCCACAGTGTCTCCACTTCAGATGCTGGAGGTGATTAAGATGAAGAAAGACTGAGATGAAGAGCATCTGTGATCCAACATGGAGGACAAACCACCAACATGGCTGAGATCATGGCTCCAGCTGACTCCTGCACGGTTTGCTTTCTCCTTCTCTGAGACCCCTGGTACCCTGCGAACCGGGTCAGAACCGAACCGTGTCGGACCTTCCTGGAAACGTCCTGGAATCAGCAACAGGACGTTTCCAGGAAAATTAAACTTTCCTTCAGATGTAGGAGGTGAAACTTTCCTCCTGGTTTAAATTTGACTTCTGTTCACCTCAAAGTCTTAATCTCAGAGGTCATGTGACCTGCAATCAGAGCAGGCCACGCCCCCTTCTATCAGATTTCACATTTAAATGCAGTTTTCATGTCAGAGATTTTAGTTTTAGAAACTGAAACTCTCCAAGTGTCTCTGCTCTGACAGTCAAACAAGAGACAATCCGTCCTGCTGCTTCTAATGCAATGACACCTGAGCAACAACAGCCAATCAGAGGCCAGAGCAGCCAGTAACCACTGAGTCATCAGCTGCTTCCATCAGCAAGTTTGTTGTGGTCAGAAGGTATAGATGCAGGTTTGGTTTGGCCACGCCCCCTGCTGTCCCGAGCTGATGCCTATAGTTGCTGTGGTTCCGAGCTTCTGCAGGACGGAGCTTTGGAGGTGGAGCTGCAGCACAGCAGAGAGGGACGTGGACGGCTACGAGCTGACTCCTGGGACGTCAACTCCACTGTGGAAAAAGTGTTTCTGATCAATAATCAGTGTTATGTAACCAAAACAATATTTCAGTGTGAAAGAAAAAAGTTGTTTTCCTATAAACAATTTGTTTTAATGTTTTCAAACTTCCGTATTTCATAGGAACAAACCGACTGTTTATCTGTAATTTGAAGTTTTCTGAAGTATCTGCTGCTCCGTCTCTGATTGGTCAGTTATAGTCAGACCTTTCGAGTCTGAACCGGACCAGACCCGACTGAACCGGACCGACCCGTCAGCTGCTCATGGAGCGTGTTGGTGTGTTTCTCTGTAACTCGCTATGCAAAAACCAGGTTTTGTTTGTTCCTGAGCTTCACGGATAATCAGACGTATTGATCAGCTGATCGATCGGGACATTGATGAGGATCATGTTTGTTTTTTTATTGTTTACAGATTTATTTTCATGTCACTGTGTTGAAGCCTTCTTAATTAACTCTGTTGTCATGGAAACATGGAGGATTTTTTTAAATAAACTTGTTTTATAATTGTGTTGTTTTGATATGATGACATCATCAAGCAAACAGGTCACATGTCGCAGTGATTGTCCAATTAGCAGCAGGTAATTCAGTCCGAGAGCAGAACACCTGAAGAACCAGCAGCCACAACACAGAAAACGTATGAAAATAAAACATCAGTTGCCATGGTGACTGAAACTTCCGAGCTGAACCTGAGTTATCTCGAGGCAAGTTTATTTCAACACATTTCATGTACGAAACAATTCAGAGTCCTTTCCCTAAAACATTAGAAGCATCATAGCAGGAAGCAGTAAAAACAAACTAAAAGAAATTAAATAAAAGCTGAAACATCTAAAATAAACTAGATAAAAAAAAACAGAGATAAAGTTCCAGTGTGGGGAATTAACAGCTGTTTTCATAAAAGGCAGCAAACAGAAAAGTTTTAACCGTGATGTAAAACTGCTGAGTCAGCAGACCTGCAGGTTTCTGGGAGTTTGTTCCGCTGCCTCTCCACGTTTAGTTCTGACTCTGGGAACAGAAAGTAGACCTGACCCTGATGACCTGAGGGATCTGGTTCATAACCAACCAGAAGATCCTGAATGGATTCTGGTCCTAAACCATTCAGGTCTTTGTAAACTAACAGCAGTAAGCCAGTGTAAAGATCTGATGACTGAAGTTCTAGGATCTACTTTCCTGGTCTTAGTGAGGACTGGAGTTCTAGGATCTACTTTCCTGGTCTTAGTGAGGACTGGAGTTCTAGGATCTACTTTCCTGGTCTTAGTGAGGACTGAAGTTCTAGGATCTACTTTCCTGGTCTTAGTGAGGACTGGAGTTCTAGGATCTACTTTCCTGGTCTTAGTGAGGACTGAAGTTCTAGGATCTACTTTCCTGGTCTTAGTGAGGACTGGAGGTCTAGGATCTACTTTCCTGGTCTTAGTGAGGACTGAAGTTCTACGATCTACTTTCCTGGTCTTAGTGAGGACTGAAGTTCTAGGATCTACTTTCCTGCTCTTAGTGAGGACTGGAGGTCTAGGATCTACTTTCCTGGTCTTAGTGAGGACTGGAGGTCTAATTTGGTTTTCATAAATCCCAAAAGTTGACTGTACGCCAGTTTTTGTTCCTACGCCAGCTCGATAAATGAGGCCCCTGAACACAGAATCTGTTTTCAAACATTTTTAATGTTCAAGTATGAAAAGTGTCAACAGACGTCACCTGTGCTTTTTATTTACACACATGTACAGTCAGTCTGGCTGATCCTGGACCAGGTAACACACCTGTAGACTGACCTCAGGTCAGAAACAACAGAACGAGGTCATGTTTAAACCTGATAAACTAATATTTACATAAACGAAGAAATCAGCTGTTTTCAGAACATTTTTGTTTTCTTTCTGATGTTCAAACCGACTCCAGACAGCAGGAAACACCCCAACCTGCAGAAACAGTCACATGATGAACGGACAAACAAAAAAAAACAAATATTATATATATATATATATATATATATATAAAAATATATATATATTATATATATATATTATATATTTATATATAATATAAATATTATATATATATATATTATATATTTATATATATAATATATATATATATATATATTATTATATATATATATAAAAATATATATATATAATATATAATATATATATATTATATATATATATTATATATTTATATATATATATATATATAATATATAAATATTATATATATATATATATATTATATATTTATATATATAATATATATATATATTATATATATATATATATATATATTTATATATATAAAAATATATATATATAATATATAATATATATATATATATATTAATATTATATATATATATATATATATATATATATATAGACAAACATATTTGTGAGTGACGATGTAAGAGGCTGTGATGATGTCAGAGGCTGTGATGATGTAAGAGGCTATGATGATGTCAGAGGCTGTGATGATGTAAGAGGCTGTGATGATGTAAGAGGCTGTGACGATGTAGGAGGCTGTGATGATGTAAGAGGCTGTGACGATGTAGGAGGCTGTGATGATGTAAGAGGCTGTGACGATGTAGGAGGCTGTGATGATGTAAGAGGCTGTGATGATGTCAGAGGCTGTGACTATGTAGGAGGCTGTGAAGATGTAAGAGGCTGTGACGATGTAGGAGGCTGTGATGATGTAAGAGGCTGTGACGATGTAGGAGGCTGTGATGATGTAAGAGGCTGTGACGATGTAGGAGGCTGTGACGATGTAAGAGGCTGTGACGATGTCAGAGGCTGTGACGATGTAGGAGGCTGTGATGATGTCAGAGGCTATGATGATGTCAGAGGCTGTGATGATGTAAGAGGCTGTGACGATGTAGGAGGCTGTGACGATGTAAGAGGCTGTGACGATGTCAGAGGCTGTGACGATGTAGGAGGCTGTGATGATGTCAGAGGCTGTGACTCACAGCAGCATCCTGTGAGGAAGACGATCCAACAATAAAGATCAGATGACGGAGGCAGGACCGAGGACCGGAGCAGTTTTCTGAGGATGAACACATGATGTTACCACAGCATCTCAGATGACATCATCACATTGACTTGACCCTCAGAGAACTAATCAATATGTAATCAATCAGATGAAAGGATCAATCAGCAGTAACAGATCTGAGGGGTCTCTTGTTCATCTGAATGTTTCTACAGTCTGAGGACCTGTTAGTCACATGCCCACGGCACTCACAGGTGTGATGAAGTCACTATTCAGGTGCTGCTTGTTGGAGGAAAACGAAGAGGGCCGGCGGTGGGGGCGGGGCTCCTCGGGCAGCGCCTCCTGGAGGTGGGAGGAGACGCAGCCGCTATCGGAGCCGGTGGAACCAGAGAGGCAACGTGACGAAGAACCAGAACTTTCTGTGGCTGCAGAGAAAGAAGAACGTTGAGAGTAACCGGTGACATCCCCGCTGAGGTTATAGGGCATGATGGGAAATGTAGGCTAAATGCACGTACTCATGGAGGGCTGGCTGCCGGTCTCCTGCTCGTCTTCCTCAACACACGACGTGAAGGCGGAGTTGGCAGGAGCAGCAGGGAGCGGCTGACTGAAGGAGGTGGAGGACAGCAGGTCAAAAACCAGGACCTGGATTAAGACCTGGACCAGGACCACTGGGCAGGACAGGTTTATGTGGTACCTGTACAGGTGTGTGGTATCTGTACAGGTGTGTGTGGTATCTGTACAGGTGTGTGTGGTACCTGTACAAGTGTGTGGTACCTGTACATGTGTGTGTGGTATCTGTACATGTGTGTGGTACCTGTACAGGTGTGTGGTATCTGTACAGGTGTGTGTTACTGTACAGGTGTGTGTGGTACCTGTACAGGTGTGTGTATCTGTACAGGTGTGTGGTATCTGTACAGGTGTGTGTGGTACCAGTACAGGTGTGTGGTACCTGTACGTGTGTGTGGTATCTGTACATGTGTGTGGTACCTATACAGGTGTGTGTGGTACCTGTACAGGTGTGTGTGGTATCTGTACAGATGTGTGTGGTATCTGTACAGGTTTATGTGGTACCTGTACAGGTGTGTGTGGTATCTGTACAGGTGTGTGTGGTACCTGTACAGGTGTGTGGTATCTGTACAGGTGTGTGTGGTATCTGTACAGGTGTGTGTGGTACCTGTACATGTGTGTGGTACCTGTACATGTGTGTGGTACCTGTACAGGTGTGTGTGGTACCTGTACATGTGTGTGGTACCTGTACATGTGTGTGGTACCTGTACAGGTGTGTGTGGTACCTGTACAGGTGTGTGTGGTACCAGTACAGATGTGTGGTACCTGTACATGTGTGTGTGGTATCTGTACATGTGTGTGGTACCTGTACAGGTGTGTGGTATCTGTACAGGTGTGTGTTACTGTACAGGTGTGTGTGGTACCTGTACAGGTGTGTGTATCTGTACAGGTGTGTGGTATCTGTACAGGTGTGTGTGGTACCAGTACAGGTGTGTGGTACCTGTACGTGTGTGTGGTATCTGTACATGTGTGTGGTACCTATACAGGTGTGTGTGGTACCTGTACAGGTGTGTGTGGTATCTGTACAGGTGTGTGTGGTATCTGTACAGGTTTATGTGGTACCTGTACAGGTGTGTGTGGTATCTGTACAGGTGTGTGTGGTACCTGTACAGGTGTGTGGTATCTGTACAGGTGTGTGTGGTATCTGTACAGGTGTGTGTGGTACCTGTACATGTGTGTGGTACCTGTACATGTGTGTGGTACCTGTACAGGTGTGTGTGGTACCTGTACATGTGTGTGGTACCTGTACATGTGTGTGGTACCTGTACAGGTGTGTGTGGTACCTGTACAGGTGTGTGTGGTACCTGTACAGGTGTGTGTGGTACCTGTACAGGTGCAGGTTAAGGGGTCCCAGCAGGCTGGTGGAAGACGGTCCTGATGCGGGGGGGTCAGAGGTCCCGGCTCCTCGTTTGAAGGGATGTGAATTATCAAATGCAGAGACGGCGATGGACGCCCGCGTTCTGGCTCCTGGACACAAAGAGATCAATAAGTTTTGGTGATTGATGAACGGCTGCCTCGGTTCCTCAGATCACCTCCTCTGCTGACGTCTCAGGAAGGAGGGATGAAGAGGAGGAGTATAGAGTTCAGATCTTCATCACATTCAGAATAAAACAGTTTACACACAGATCAATACGCATCAGAGATCAATCAGACAGGAAGACAGCAGCTGCACACATCAGGGTTCTGGGTTTAGATCTCTGGGTTTTAGGTTCGGGACTCTGGATTCTGGGTTTAGGTGTCAGTGACACGGATGTGGTCTCATCATACTAACTGTGGTTTCTGTGAACGGTTTCTGAGGCTCTTGAACCAACGGAACTCTGAACAGGTTCTGAATGATGAAAGTGTTCTGGGACCAGGTTTTCTGGAACCGGGTCAGATGTTTGTGGATTCATGGAGCAGCTTCCTGCAGAATCCTGGACGGACATTTGGATGTTGGACAGAATTAGGGCTGACGTCCACAGACAGGAAGTTACCCAGATCATGATGCTGCTGCCACCGTCTCCATGGTTACAGTGTTGTTGAGGCTGAACACCTGCAGTTCTGAATCTCCGTCTGGTTCATCGGAGCAGAACCTGAAGGAGATTCTGGAGCAGCTTCTCAGTACGTTCTGATGTTACTGAACTGACTATAGATTCTGTTCTGAAGATGGACCCGGTTCTGAAGACAGTCCTGGTTTAGAGGACGGTACTGAAAGTAAAGAACCAGACCACAACGAACAGAAAAGATTCTGTTGGACCTTACACCCCAGAAACAATTCCTGGTCCTGGTTCTGTTCATGCCTGGAACTGGTTGCCATGGAAACTTAACATACCTCTGCTCTTCATGATGCAGTGAACGGCCCGGTTGCTGATGGCGGCGTCACTCGGCTGGATGTCCAGAAACGGTTTGTTCCCGACGCCCATGGACAACATCTCCTTCAGACGCATCTCTGAACACACGCATGCACACACACACACACGCATGCACGGTGAGTTTAGGATCACAACAACAACGTCAGCAGCTCATTGGCTCTCTACCGGCTCCACCTTTGTTCCGGGTCGCCTGGTTCCAAAGGATCCGGGCGATGTCGCCCGTCCACGCGTGTTTGACGTCAGCTGATGCGGCCTGAAGGATGAAGGTGTGGTTCTTGGACGTCCTCCGTCTGAACCAGATCTCAAACTTCAGCCCGGTGTCCCCCGTTGACTCGGTCAGACCCACGTCTGCCGTCTGAAAGAAAAGAACAGGAAGTCAGAAGAGAACCTGGTGCCTCGAAGCGGGTGTGGCTGAGGTAGAACTCACCTTGAAGGAGTGTTTGTAGATGAACACGTCCAGCCCGCCCTCCATCTTCTTGGGTTTACTGAAGAGAACAAGCTCCTCAAACAGGAAGATGTGACGCTGACATTTCCTACGGCCACTCCAGACAGTGAACTCATCCTGACGGATCAGCTGACCCTGTTCCTTCAGGTTCACCTGCAGAGACGAGGAACAACATGGACGTCCTTCTACTACTTTTAGTTCCTTACATGCAGCTGCAGGTGTTCAAAGCTTCTTCACATCCATGTCATGAAAACACAGAGTAGGAACCTGTTTCATGAAGAACTTCAGGAACCGAAGCCACAACATGCAGTTCTGGTCTGCTCTTTGTTTACTATAGTTCAGATTTTAAACAGACTTTAGTCCAGATCACACAACCTAGGACTGAAGGAAGCTGCAGGATCCTCTTTGACATCTGACTCTAAGAAACTCACATCACAGTCTCGGATGGCGTCCATGGCCAGCAGGTCGTTGCCGTGGCGAAGCTGGAACTTCACCATGTTGGTGGCGGCCTGCAGTGCAGTAAGCTCCGCCTCCTGCGTCATGCCCACCTCCTTCATGAGGTCGGTGAGCAGCAGAGCGTATTTACTCATCCTCTGGATGGGCTTCAGCAGGTATGAGGACAGGTCCATCTTGTCTCCAAGCTCCAGCTGCTTCTTCTGCAGGGGGGGAGGGGAGAGGGGCGGGGTCAGTGGTCAGAGGTCACAGCGAATCAGAGAGGAGACCAAAGTTCTCACCCTGAAGAAGGCGTGTCCGTGGTTGGCCAGCAGAGCGTCAGACTTGGGTTTGTTCTTGCTGTACAAAGCGTAGAGACTGAACTGCTCCTGCTGCTCGCACGCACAAACATAAACAAACGTGAACAAACATGAACAAATGTTAACAAACATAAACATCAGGAGCCTGTTCCAGAAATCAGGTTATGTTGAAGGTCTGAGTTAAAGAAAACCTGGGGTCTTTAACCATGGTAACTTTGTCCATTACCATGGTAACTGACAGGTTTCCCTGGGTTTCTCTACCCGTCTCCTACACCTGAAGCAGTTGTCAGACATGGGTTGTTGTAGCAACACATTTAGAAGCTACACTGGGAGGATTTTCAGACGTCCAAAAGATGATCGATCATTTCCTGATCGATATCTCATCAAATGTTGCCGTTTTAGTGACTCAAATAGCACATGGACGTGATACCAGACAGTTTCTGTGTTGCACTGTGGGTTTTTTATACATGTTCTGTAGATCATTCTGGAACGTGGTGTGTCCAGTCATGGACACTCCACTCCAAGCTGCTCAGCCTGGGGAAGAACTCCACCTGTGTGCCCTCAACACCAGAGCTCCAGTGTGTAGCCATGGTAAATGGTAAAAGGTAAATGGTAAAAGGTAAATGGACTTGTACGTATACGCGCTTTTCCAGGCAGCTGGACCACTCAAAGAGCTTTACACTACTTGTCACATCCACCCATTCTCATACACACACTCATGCCCTAACAGGCACATCGGGAGTAAATCTAGGGTTAGGTGTCTTGTCGTCCCATGTAGTCAGGGAAAGCCTGGATCGATCCACCAACAGTTCAAAGACTGCAGCCGCCCTACGGTGTCGGAGCCATGGACAGCTCCGACACCATAGTGGAGTTCGCGGACGACAATGTGGCGGCTGGTTGCATCAACAACGATGATGACAGAGCGTAGACAGAACTGGACGGGGCCGGAGGGCCCTGCAGAGGGTGCTGAGGTCAGCAGAGCGCAGAACACTCCCCCCTCCAGGACATCTTCATGAGGAGAACAGCAGCCAGAGCGAACAGGATCATGGAGACCCTCATCATCCTAACAACGGTGTGTTGGCCGCTGTGGGCTGGGTACTCGCGAGGCGACGCCACTCCTTCTCCATCATCTCCTGTTGGATGATGAGGTGAAAATGGATGCACCCCGTGGCGACTCGCCTCTCAGTTTTAATTGCACCAAGACACCAAAACACAAGAAACACAACACACAAACAACACCTGGGGGGCATGGCATGGGTTGCATGTCGGGCGGGGCCACTTAGGTGGCCCGGCTCCCGGCTCATTGCGGTCACTGCCCCTCAATTTTAATTGCACACAACACACACCACCTAAACAGTCAGGAGCGGGGAGGGAGAGGGTATTGGGGACCTCTCACACCCCTGTTCCCCCTGTGTGTGGCCGGGGGGAGGTGGTTGCCCCGGGGCCGGGTCCCGGGGTGGCTGCGCTGGTGGGCTGCTGGCTCTGTGGGTGTTGGGTCAAGGGGGGGTGCTTGGGGCTCACTGTCCTCTGGTCCGCCTGGGGTGTCCCCCACGGGGCATGGTGGGTGGGTTGTGTGTGACGTGATTGTGTGGTGGTGAGTGATTGTGGGTGCAGCGTGGGGGAGGGTGTGAGTGTGGGGTTATATAGGGTGAAGGTGGGGAATGGGGGGAGGGGGCCGACAGCACCCTGGTTCCCGGGGTGTGCGGCTGGAACATCGGGGTGTGTGCTGGCCTGCGCCGGGTGGCTGTCTGGGGGGGCCTGGTCCTCCTAGGCATGTTGCGGGCCCTCTGCCTTTGGGGGGTGGGGCGGCCGCCTCTGGGCTCCTGGGGCCCTGGGCCCTTCGCCTGGGCTGCCCTGGGTGGCCGGTCCCTGGCGGGGTCAGCAGCTGCTGATCTTGGCCCACTGGGACATGGGAGCCTCTTGCTGGGGCTCTCCTCTGCCGCCTTTCGAGTGGGGCTGGAGTCGTCTTCGTGGTGGGGTGGCTTGGGTTGGTGCTCCGGGTCTGCTGCTGGGGGCCCGGCCCAGGCCCTGGTCTGCCTCTGGCCTCCGTGGAGGCGTGGTCGCATTTGCATGATCTCACTCACCACTCTTCATCACTGATCACTCCTCTTCCTCATCCTCTGCATGCTGACACAGTCACTGAGTTGTCCAGTGGGTTTTAATACTAAGCGATAATTATTTTATTTTTTTTCCTGTGAGTTAGTATCTGGTCGCTGTTATGTCTTTTTGATTTGGTTATTATTTAAAAACTCTTAATGACTGGCAGCTCTGTTTTTTCTGTGTGTATGTTTCTGCTTTTGTAAAAGTTGTAGGAAATTTTCTGGTGTGTTCATGTACAGGTGTAACAGTTTGTTGTCTGGTGATGGTGGATTGAAGGTCGTTTCCTTCTGTCTGTGATCTTTTTGTCTCATTTCTTCTTTCCGTTTTGCTCTTTTTGCTATTTTCCATCTTTTTCTGTCCCCTCCGGTCAGGTCCAGCAAGATTACATAGATTCTGTGATTCAAAGTAAATAAATAAATAAATTAATCACATTATCAAGAGGAGCCTTACCCATAGGCCTCCCCTTGGCAGAGCAAATATGTTCAGCACAATACAGCAACCAGATTATCATTTTGCTGCTATGATGCTGGACAGGACAAGTTAAAAAAAAAAAAAAAAAAAAGAAAATGGCCGCCCTCCTCCAGCCAAGCCACAGGCCACATACGTGCATGTGAAATGTTGCGCTCGTTCACGTAGACGTGCACACGGGGGGTTGCAACGCGACACAAGAAAATAGAAAACTGTCCAACTTTTGTCGCTGTCGCCTGGCACTACAACCAACCAGCGAGGGTTCCACTGACTGACCAATGACAGCAGGCTAGACAGCGCCGTCTGCAGACACTTCCAACATGGAGGATCGGCTCATTCTGGCTGTCTGACCTGCCCAGACTTCACGCAGAGATTATAGAGATGGAAATAAAAGGCTGCCGCATGGTGCCGGGGGAATTTGTCTGAACGTAGGTCCTGGATTTATCTGGATCGGCCTTGAGGTCCATCAGGTGATGGTCTTCACCATGCTGGTTCCTGGTTTGTATCATAGGATGAACCCAGGCTTGTCTTTCTCTTTGTTCAGTAGAGTCAGCAGCAGATTTCCCATTTCCAGCAAAATCTTCTGACTCTTCATCCTCGTCTGTCACAGACTGCTTTCAACATGTCAGAATTCCCTCCAATATCACAACCAATCACATTTCTTGGAGAAAAGTGATCCGAGAGAGCGACGCCGTCGTCGCCGCTGTTTGTCGCGTCCCGTGTGTTTGGTTTCACCTGCATGGCGATGAGCTTCACCTGCATGGCGATGAGCTTCACCTGCATGGCGATGAGCTTCACCTGCATGGTGATGAGCTTCACCTGCATGGCGATGAGCTTCACCTGGGGCTGTTGTTGGTCGGCCCCCGTATGTCGAGCCCATAAGACTCATTAAGGCAAACACAGAGACTCAGGAGGAGCTTCTTCCCTCAGGCTGGCAGAACTGGGAACTCTGGATGGACTCCTCTCCTTCCCCGCTCTCTTTCACATACATGTAGGGTGTTGGGAGGCGTGCTGGGTGGAGGCCAGCTCACCTCTGAGTTTTAATTACACTTAGACATCCCAGGGCTCTTCGCCTTGGATGGCCGTTGCCCAACGGGCCCTGTGACCGTTGCGGGCTCAGTCTGGGGCCTTCCTCCGCCATCCTCTCAGAGGGTCCAGGGTGGTCTTCATGGTGGGGAGGCTTGGGTTGGTGCTCCAGGATTGCTTCTGATGGTCCTGGTCCCTGGGCCTCTAGCCTCCGTGGAGTCGCGGTCACATCTGCAGGATCACACTCATCTCTGATCCTCCTCTTCCTCATCCTCTGCATGCTGACTCAGCACTGAGGTGTCCAGTGTGTTTATACACTAAGAGATGCTTTGGTTCAGGTGTGTGTGTTTCTGGTTCTTTGGTGGTTGTTGTGATACATGTTGTTGTTGTTGTCTTGGTTATTTTTTAGGAACTCCTGATGATTGTCTGCTTAGTTTACCTGTAAAAGCTGTAAGAAATTCTCTGTTGTGTTTCTGTACAGGTGTAGCAGCTGCTTGTCTGAAGCTCTGAATAACGTCTCTAACCCTGCAGTATCGGTGAGCTGAGTGTGAGCAACGTTCTTTGAGGATAAGCGCTTGAGAAGAGGACTGAAACGCTGCAAGGCATTCATGTGACGCTATTTCAGCTTCCCTGAAAGCTACTGAGATGTCAGATGGACGAAGTCAAGTCTTCATACACGAGGTCATGTCGGATGTGGAGCCTCCCGCTACAGACCTGGCTGATACGTTTCCTTGGATGTGTCCAAATGACCCTGGAATAGCTGGAAAGATCCCAAACTCCAGCCAGAACCTGATCTGATGTTCGTCTCAGAGGTAAATCCAGCAGGAAATTTTTACAATATATATATATATTGTATTATGTATATTGTATATAGATTATATATATATATATATATATATAATGTGTCCTACATGTCTCAGGAAGCAGTGTGGGACTCTCAGTGGGTGTTTCCAGCAGGCCTCCAGCTCCCGCAGGAAGAACTGGCTGTGGAAGTCCAGGAGCTTCTCCAGGTTCCCGAACACGACGGAGCGCTTCCCCCTCAGGTCCTGAGGAACGTCGGCCCGGTCCATCTCAGGGAAGTAGTGATGGATGATGTAACGCAGCGAGCGGACGTACTCCTGCTCCGTGGTCACCATCTCCTCCACAATATGACGCAGCTTACTGCACATGCACACACACATATGCACATGATGAGGGTCGGATCAGAACCCCACCCCTCCCGCTGATGCTGCTTACTCACCTCCCTCTGGGTCGGCTCTCTGTGGCAGGGGTACCGGGGCTGCTTGGCGTTGCCCAGCCGGGAGCAGCCGTCCTGGGGCAGAGTGTCCGGTCAGCCGCCTCCGTGCTGCTGACCTCCAGCCCGCGGATGAACACGCCAGTATTTCCGTGGCGAACTGGCTCACTGAGGGCACGAGGGCCACAACGGCACACCTCAGGGGTGGGGGGGCAGTCGAAGCTCTGAGCCTTCCTCAGCTGCTGCCGCCTGTTGGAGGAGGAGGGGATGAAGCTGGGGGAGGAGTTAAGGCGGGGGAGGCTGGGACTGGGGGAGCACATGTCCACCCTGTCCGAGGACTCCTCAGAGGAGGAGCTGCGGAGGAGACGCTGGAGGAGGGGGGTGTGCTGAGGGGTGGGAGGGGAGGTATTCTTCTCTGGAGGACAGGAGGAGGTCTCACGGAGACCCCAGAGTCCTGACAGAGTCCTCCTGGAGGAAGTGGAGCTTCTGCTGGTGACAGAGCCAGAGCGCCGTCTGTGGGCGGAGTCTCGCGTCTTGAGTGCTGCCTCCATCTTCCTGCTGAACATCATCTGGGTCTCCTGACATTTGGACCAGGCGAAGCTCCACTGACAGAGGCCATGCTCCCCCCGTAGCTCCCCCGCCTCCGCTTTCATGTCCTGAAAACGCCCATCTGGGATTGGAGGGTGTTTGCGCTGGTAGTCCTCCAAGCAGCCAATCACAGCCTGACATTTGTCTGGCAGCGTGCAGTCTTCCATACTGATTCCAGCGAGGTGACGCATGCCCTCCAACGCCCATCCATAGGCCTGCAGAGAGAAGGGGAGGACATGACACCACACAATTAATGTCAATCATAAGGAAGCCCCGCCCCCTAAGCTGCCATTTTGTTTTACTCCAAACAGAAAATAATTAATCCATCCTCATGCTGCTTTAAAATGAAAAAAATTTACCCCCCACCCCCATCACCCCAGGTGGTGTTCAGTCCTAGCTCATCAGGGAGTCCTGCTGCTGCAAACGGGGAGCGGGTCTGGTCTAGGTAGAGATTTATAGATCTGAAAGGGTGGTCTGAGGCAAACGTTAGCGAGCTGCCGGCACCCGTATTTTTGAGGTGCCTTGAACGCATCATCAGACGGGAGGGGGTGGCGCAGCAGCAGTTAGCAAATAGCAAACATGGAGGGAAGCGAGATGACAGGAGATTTTCAGTTTATCTAAGTTGTTCTGTAAAACCTAAAAGTCCAGACAGACGATCAGTAAACGGGCCTGAGAAAAGGACTGCTGGTGCATGTTGCATGGCCTCCGTCATCCGTCATGGCCTCCGTCAAGGCCTCCATCATAGCTTCCGTCATGGCCTCCGTCAAGGCCTCCGTCATGGCAGAGGTCGTGGCCTCCGTCGTGGCCTCCATCATAGCCTCCGTCATGGCGGAGGTCGTGGCCTCCATCATAGCCTCCATCATGGCCTCTGTCATGGCCTCCGTCAAGGCCTCCATCGTAGCCTCCGTCATGGCGGAGGTCGTGGCCTCCGTCGTGGCCTCCATCATAGCCTCCACCATGGCCTCTGTCACAGCCTCCGTCAAGGCCTCTATCATAGCCTCCGTCATCCGTCATGGCCTCCATCATGGCCTCTGTCAAGGCCTCCATCGTAGCCTCCGTCATGGCGGAGGTCGTGGCCTCCGTCGTGGCCTCCATCATAGCCTCCACCATGGCCTCCGTCATGGGGTCCGTCAAGGCCTCCATCATAGCCTCCGTCATGGCCTCCGTCATGGCGTCCGTCAAGGCCTCCATCATAGCCTCCGTCATGGCCTCCATCATGGCTTCCGTCATGGCAGAGGTCGTGGCCTCCGTCGTGGCCTCCGTCATGGCGGAGGTTGTGGCCTCCGTCGTGGCCTCCATCATAGCCTCCGTCATGGCGGAGGTCATGCATGGGGTGGTGTTGGCTGGTCTGTCTGTCACCAATAAAACTGAAAGAGTTATGGATGGATTTTGATGAAATTTTCATAAATGGAATAAAGAAGAAGGGATTAGACTTTAGGGGTGACCCGGATCGACGTCTGGATCCAGAGAATTATTAAAGGACGCTTCACCATGTAGACAGAGATCATTTTTACATTAGCTTAAAAAAATAAAGCCCACAATCGTTCATCAACAATAGTTTTGAATCGCATTAGGATTCATACTGAACCGAATCGTGTTGTATAAAGTCAAATCATTAATTAATCATATCGAACCTTCACTGTATCGTTAACATATTGTATCCTGGCAGTGTGTCAAGATGCGTATCGAATCGGCCTCAGTAGTGATTCCCATGCATGAACAGAATAAAGGCTTCACATATCAGACTTGAAAAGTAATGCGGCCCACTGGGAATCCTCCCGAACCTCTCGATTAGCCGACTGATGTATATTCCAGCGTGAGAAATCGCGTGAGTCTCACGGCCGATGCGTGAGAGTTGGCAACCCTGTAAAACATGTTGGTCTCCTGCTGCAACACGCTGCTGTCACGTATGACAGGAGAGAGATCACTCCACAAAAACCAGAAAATTCCAGTCGAGATGCTCCATAGTGAAACCTGCTGTCATACACAGCCTATGGTAAAGTAAGATAGAAAAAAATGAGCACAGCCGACAAACTTATCACACTCATTTTTTCTTACCATGCAATTATAACTGACTTATTGCTTATCGCGACAGCCCTATGGACAGGTACACCTGGATGGGTACACCTGGACAGGTCACAAGTCCATCACAGGACCAACAACCACTCACACTCACTCCTAGACCAGTTAACCTAAGATCATGTCTGTGGACGGTGGGAGGAAGCCGGAGTACCGGGAAGCATACATGGGGAGAACACACTCCACAGGCTCGAACCAGCGACATGCTTCCCGTGAGGCCAGCGTGCCAGCCACCACACCACCGTGGAGGTTTCTGGTTTATTACAGACTTTTATTTTGAGATCTGGGATGAACAAAGAAGAAACAAGAAAGAGAGACAGGAGGATGATGATGAAGATTTTCCTTCATCTTCCTCTCTGTCCAAGGCTGCAGCCACCCGCCCCCAACTGATGGACTTCTCCGGCCAGATAACACAGTACCTCATCACACCCGGGTCAGGTGAAACCAGATCCAGTAAAACCGGATCAGGTGAAACCAGATCAGGTGAAACTGGGTCAGGTAAAACCGGATCAGGTAAAACTGGGTCAGGTTACAGGGTGTAGAGACACAATGTGACCAGCAGAGGGCAGTCACAGCACATAAACAAGTCAGAGAGGAAACTAGTTATTAAATTTGAATTATAGTTGATAACTGAACATGTTGATAATCAGCCTGTCAGCCAATCAGAAGCGTTCTTGATGATTAACTTCATGTTGTCTCAGTTTTCTTCATGTTTTCATCTCTATTATCAGAACAGAAAAGATGATTAATTTCAATGCAATTTAAACTAAACCATCATATGATCCACATCAGTCCAATTTAAAATGACCTAGCTAAGGAAACCCTCCATCCGGACCAGAACCAGGAAGGAAACCCTCCATCCGGACCAGTACCAAGAAGGAAAACCTCCATCAGGACCAGAACCAGGAAGGAAAACCTCCATCAGGACCAGAACCAGGAAGGAAAACCTCCATCAGGACCAGTACCAGGAAGGAAACCCTCCATCAGGACCAGTACCAGGAAGGAAAACCTCCATCAGGACCAGAACCGGATTATTTCTGAAACTCTGGGTCTCCTGGAAGAGCCTGAACGTGTGTGTCGGATTCAACCTGAAAACGACCTGCGAGGCTGAGGGTAAAAATGTGTGTGAAACATTGTTTATTTAGTGTTTTTAACTTTTCACTGATCATTCTCTCCATACTCCTCCTCGGTGATGAAGATGTCTCACGTCTACAGCGACTGATCTGTCTTCATGAGGACGCTGCGTGTGATTGGACGATTAGAAAGCAGGAAGCAGGTCAGAGCTCTGCAGACCGATGCTGATGTGACCTGATCGCTGCAGCTGCTCACTTCCCACCCACACACACACACACACACACGCACACACTCGTGTTTCCATGGCTGTAGGCGGGGCTTATATAATTGGATTAACACATCCATTGTCTACACTCGTTTCCCCCAATTCAGAGCCGTGAGGGGGCGGAGCCTATCTCAGCTGCTGTCAGGTGAGAGGTGGGTCCACCTGGACAGGCCACCAACCCAAGAACTCATCTTCGCTCTCAGGGATAACGGAGGAGTCCCCTCAGCCCGGGACGTGGCGCTGGCGAAACCTTGGCAAAAGTGTTTCTCCCTATGTAATACTGTTTTGTGCTTCCGGGCCACCGTAGGCTCAGGACTGTTTGGTTCGGTAAACTATGATCTTTGTTGGGTTTCCACAGCAAACGTATCCTATCTGGTAGGCGGGGCATTAGCCAGATAGCGACTGACGTGTCAGCTACGTAACAGCGCGATGCGACGCCTTCCTTAAATTGTAACGTAGAAGGCGGCGACCCAGAACCAAAGCAGGAGGATGGTGGACGTCCAGCAGGTCGTTCTTTCTTCCTGCTCTGTTCTCATTGATGAGTCAAACAGGAAGTGATGATTCTGTCAACCAATCAGAGGATTGCAGTGTATCAAGCTCCACCCTTTAGGATTGGATTGGTAAGATTGGGACTCCAGTTTTAAATGTCTTCCAACCCATCCTGGACTGAACGAAACTAATTGGGACCTGTTGGTGGAAATGGGGCTTAAATGGACTCACTGAGGAGATTCACAGAGGAGGTGAGGAGGAGGAGGGAAATCATGGATTAGGGAGGAGAAGAGGAGGCTGCTGGAGTTTATATAAAATGAGGAGGAGGAGCGACAGGGTCTGGTTTTGGAGACAGCTTCCCTGCAGGAGTCCCGGCCTGAAGCCAGTCGGCCAGGAAAGGGGGTGGGGGTTCTGGTTGTAGAGCACATGAAAGGAGGAGGAGGAAGAAGAGGAGGAGGAGGAGGAGAAGGAAGAGGAGGAGCGACCACCAAGTGTTTGTGTGAAAGTTCAGTGTGAAGCAGCTGCAGCAGCTTCTGAGACGATCAACTCTTCATCCTCCTGTTTCTGTAAAACTGGTCCAGTATCTGGTTTTAAAACTAGAAACTGCTCCAGTATCTGGTCCAGGGTCTGGTTTTAGGAGTCCCAGGATTTTCTCCTGCTGCGGGGGACTTCAGCCTTATGAACATTTTTGCAGCTGCTGGTTTTCTAGTGTTTCCATGAAGCAGATCAATAACCTGATCGGTGAAGCAACCTGCTGCTGTTCCACATCACTGAGTCACAGCAGCCAATCAGAGCACAGATGCAGCCGCTAGCCACCAAAAAGTCTGGAGACAGATAAACACCACCCTCCTCCTCCATCTCCTCCACCAGACACACACTTCCTCCACCATCTCCTCCACCAGACACACACTTCCTCCACCATCTCCTCCACCAGACACACATTTCCTCCACCAGCAGACACACACTTCCTCCACCATCTCCTCCATCAGACACAGACTTCCTCCACCATGTCCTCCATCAGACACACACTTCCTCCACCATCTCCTCCTTCATCATTCCCACATTTCCTCCACCATCTCCTCCATCAGACACAGACTTCCTCCACCATCTCCTCCATCAGACACAGACTTCCTCCACCATGTCCTCCATCAGACACACACTTCCTCCACCATCTCCTCCTTCATCATTCCCACATTTCCTCCACCATCTCCTCCATCAGACACAGACTTCCTCCACCATCTCCTCCACCAGACACACATTTCCTCCACCAGCAGACACACACTTCCTCCACCATCTCCTCCATCAGACACACACTTCCTCCACCATCTCCTCCTTCATCATTCCCACATTTCCTCCACCATCTCCTCCACCAGACACACATTTCCTCCACCAGCAGACACACACTTCCTCCACCATCTCCTCCATCAGACACACACTTCCTCCACCATCTCCTCCTTCATCATTCCCACATTTCCTCCACCATCTCCTCCATCAGACACAGACTTCCTCCACCATGTCCTCCATCAGACACACACTTCCTCCACCATGTCCTCCATCAGACACACACTTCCTCCACCATGTCCTCCATCAGACACAGACTTCCTCCACCATCTCCTTCACCATCTCCTCCATCAGACACACACTTCCTCCACCATCTCCTCCATCAGACACACACTTCCTCCACCATCTCCTCCATCAGACACACACTTTCTCCACCATGTCCTCCATCAGACACACACTTCCTCCACCATCTCCTCCACCAGACACACATTTCCTCCACCAGCAGACACACACTTCCTCCACCATCTCCTCCATCAGACACACACTTCCTCCACCATCTCCTCCACCAGACACACATTTCCTCCACCAGCAGACACACACTTCCTCCACCATCTCCTCCATCAGACACAGACTTCCTCCACCATGTCCTCCATCAGACACACACTTCCTCCACCATCTCCTCCTTCATCATTCCCACATTTCCTCCACCATCTCCTCCATCAGACACAGACTTCCTCCACCATGTCCTCCATCAGACACACACTTCCTCCACCATGTCCTCCATCAGACACACACTTCCTCCACCATGTCCTCCATCAGACACAGACTTCCTCCACCATCTCCTTCACCATCTCCTCCATCAGACACACACTTCCTCCACCATCTCCTTCACCATCTCCTCCATCAGACACACACTTCCTCCACCATCTCCTCCATGAGACACACACTTCCTCCACCATCTCCTCCATCAGACACACACTTTCTCCACCATGTCCTCCATCAGACACAACCTTCCTCCACCATCTCCTCCATCAGACACACACTTCCTCCACCATCTCCTCCACCAGTGACACACTTCCTCCACCATCTCCTCCATCAGACACACACTTCCTCCACCATCTCCTCCATCAGACACACACTTCCTCCACCATGTCCTCCATCAGACACACACTTCCTCCACCATCTCCTTCACCATCTCCTCCATCAGACACACACTTCCTCCACCATGTCCTCCATCAGACACACACTTCCTCCACCATCTCCTCCATCAGACACACACTTCCTCCACCATGTCCTCCATCAGACACAACCTTCCTCCACCATCTCCTCCATCAGACACACACTTCCTCCACCATGTCCTCCATCAGACACAACCTTCCTCCACCATCTCCTCCATCAGACACAACCTTCCTCCACCATGTCCTCCATCAGACACACACTTCCTCCACCATCTCCTTCACCATCTCCTCCATCAGACACACACTTCCTCCACCATGTCCTCCATCAGACACACACTTCCTCCACCATCTCCTCCATCAGACACACACTTCCTCCACCATGTCCTCCATCAGACACAACCTTCCTCCACCATCTCCTCCATCAGACACACACTTCCTCCACCATGTCCTCCATCAGACACAACCTTCCTCCACCATCTCCTCCATCAGACACAACCTTCCTCCACCATCTCCTCCATCAGACACACACTTCCTCCACCATCTCCTCCATCAGACACAGACTTCCTCCACCATGTCCTCCATCAGACACACACTTCCTCCACCATCTCCTCCTTCATCATTCCCACATTTCCTCCACCATCTCCTCCATCAGACACAGACTTCCTCCACCATGTCCTCCATCAGACACACACTTCCTCCACCATGTCCTCCATCAGACACACACTTCCTCCACCATGTCCTCCATCAGACACACACTTCCTCCACCATGTCCTCCATCAGACACAATAATGAACCCATCATGGGACATCTGGTTTCTCTGCTCAGAAATCAGGGAATCTAACTACAGACCTTCCCCCGATAAAATCCTGCTGAAGTTTCTATTCCAGGAAGAAAACAAAGGACCTGGCTCCAAGCACCAGACTGTGAACAAGTAAACAACTACAACTGTCAACAAACCTCACTCGACCTTCTTCCTACTGAGCCTCTGTCGGAGCACCAAGCATCGGTTGACTGCAGAGCGAAAGCTGGACGACAGAGACAGAAGACTGGAAGTTAACACACACACCAAACACACCTCAGCTCTGTGTGTGCGTGTGTGCATGTCCTACCTCGGCGTGTTCAGTCCAGGTTCTGCAGCCTGACTGAACTGAGCAGAAAACAAGACCCTGACCACACACAGACCCCCTCCCACCTCATTCACAGGCTGAATGGCAGATGGGCGGTCCCAGGAGGTGGAGGGGGCGTCACCATGGCAACAAAGACTTAGTAGTGAAAGGAGGGAAAACTCGGCAGTGGAGCGACTCCTGGACTAGACCCGCCTGTGGAGGTTTAGATCCCCCCTCCCCAACTCCACCCAGCAGCTCTGTGAAGGGAACGAGTCCCCACAGAGACACAAAGACGAGGCTGGCTGATCGGGTCAGAACCAGATCCAGAGGCAACCCGACCAGAAGAAGAACAGCTGGATCAGATCCGGGGAGGGTTGTGGCTTCTGTAGAACTGATTGTTTTAAAAAAGACTGAAGTCGACAACCAACCTGGACGTGGACTTACACCTCCACCTGTGCAGCTGCCTTCTGTTGCCTGGTAACCGATTTAAATGACAGGAGAGCAGATTAATGTCAGCTGGTGACTTTGTTCTATTATTTTATGCTGGCATCAAAGATAGAAACAAAACGTAAAGAACTATAAGGAGTGCTGATGTGGTTTTATACATTTATAGTGAAATAAACACAGAATAATCAGATTACACAGATACAGACCATCACCCCAAAACACAAAACAAGACTGACTCTTCCTCCTCCTCTTCCTCCTGGCCTCAATCCAAGCTGTCAGTTTCACTGCAGGAGATGATGATGATGAGGAGGAGGAGAAGGAGACACCAGCTGACAAGAACTGCATCAGAAACAGTTCAGAGGGACTTCCATGGGACTGTAACCTGGGGGACGGGGGTCCAGCAGAACTGGACATGAAGACAGCGTCTTATACAGATTAATACAGAACGAACTGCTGGACGTATGACAGCAGGAAGGAGTTCAGACATGAGGGCATGAGGACAAACATCCCACAAAGAAGTAAAAACCTGCTGTCGAGAAATTACCTGGTCCAGAAAGCGGTACAGCTGGACGGCCCGCTCAATGTTCTTCCCGGTTCCGTTGACCCGCTGAGAGAAGTCCTGCAGCTGAGCCCAGAAGGCATGAACTTTCACTTCGAAGACATGGAGATCAGCCGAAGAAAGGTTGTCCCATTGGTCCAGACGGGCCAGCAGCTCCTCGCCTTGTTTACAGTGGTTCTGAAAAAAAGACAGGACACTGAACCACCACACAGCTGACAGAACCACCACACAGCTGACAGAACCACCACACAGCTGACAGAACCACCACACAGCTGATAGAACCACCACACAGCTGACAGAACCACCACACAGCTGACAGAACCACCACACAGCTGACAGAACCACCACACAGCTGACAGAACCACCACACAGCTGATAGAACCACCACACAGCTGACAGAACCACCACACAGCTGACAGAACCACCACACAGCTGACAGAACCACCACACAGCTGACAGAACCACCACACAGCTGATAGAACCACCACACAGCTGACAGAACCACCACACAGCTGATAGAACCACCACACAGCTGACAGAACCACCACACAGCTGACAGAACCACCACACAGCTGATAGAACCATTACACATGTGTGTATGTAGTGTGTATTTGTGTGTGTCTTACATAAGCTGTTGTGTAGAAGTCCTTGAACTCCTGCTGTTTACTGTAGAGAAGTTCCAGAGAATCTGCAGCTTCATCCAGATCTTTCAGACGGACATCTCCAACCTCCTCCAGCCACGTCCTCACCTGCACACATCACAGCACGGATCAGAGGATTATCAAAGAGGATTCAATTCTTTTTTTTTTACTTTTTCATCATCAAGAGGAGCCTTGTACCCACAAAGCTCCTCTTGGCAAAGCAAATTTGTTCAGCACAACACAGCAGCCAGACCATCATTCTGCCGCCACCATGCTGGACAGGACAAGGTAGAAAAAAAAAGGAGTTCAGCCCAATTCAGGTGGAGTCAGTCAGGTGTGGGTGGAGTCAGCCAGGTTCAGGTGGAGTCAATCAGGATCGGTTGGAGTCAGTCAGTCTCCACATCAGTTTAAATTCAATGTTGAGCAGCTGCAGTTCCCATCAGTCACCAGCAGAGGTCATTGTACTGCAGGATGACTGACAGCTCAGACTGACGGCAGCATGGCATCCTGCAGCTTCTGGAGACGTTTCATGAAAGGACGAGGACGAGCTGATGTTTTTGATGTTTTTTATTCAGCTTTTATTCATATTTTTAATGGAAAGAACAGCTGTTTTTAATTAAATAGAACCAACAACATAGCTGATAACTAACACCAGAACCTGATGACCTGTGGGTCATCACTACAGCTCATCAGGTCTAAACCACCTGATCCGTGCTGACAGCTGTAATGACACCTCCACAGGCTGCTGGTACTGAGCATGCTCAGACTGACCTGGCTGAAGCCCTGCTCCAGACTCTTGAAGTCTACGATGAAGTTCAGCTCTTGGGTCCTGGAGTTGGACAGGGTCACCAGGCAGTGCAGCAGCTCGTCCACCTGATCATACAGAACTGACACAGTCTCCACCGCCGCCCGCTGATCCTCCGGTGCACTGCTGCCTCCCTCCTCCCTGCGGAGCCAGGCTAGAGAGGCCCCGCCCTCCTGTTGCAACTGGACCAATCGGCTGTCTGCCAGGATGCTACTCATTATCAACTTGTACCTGGACAGCTGCAGCTCAGCATCCTAGGA
Source organism: Melanotaenia boesemani (assembly GCF_017639745.1). Taxonomy (NCBI): domain Eukaryota; kingdom Metazoa; phylum Chordata; class Actinopteri; order Atheriniformes; family Melanotaeniidae; genus Melanotaenia; species Melanotaenia boesemani. The sequence continues at coordinate 1,713,571 of NC_055682.1, read as the reverse complement.
AAGGGGACAGAAGCTTACTGGAATAACTGGGACACAGTGTGGGGTTTCACAGCTGAAGGTTCTGGTAAGAGTAACCATGACAACACCAATCAGGAAGGAGGTGAAACGGGCCTGACTGTAAAAATCTGAGATGAAGATAAAACATCTGAGTCCGAATGAACCAGAACTCTGAAAACAGTGACTGACAGCCAGTTCTCCCCTGCATGGTGTCGGTGTGTGTGTGTGTGTGTGAGTGTTACCTGGGCAGCAGCAGGTAAAGCTGAGCTCTGCAGGGTGCTAATGGTTTCCTGCAGCAGCGTGATGACGTCTTCACATTGATTGGTCAGATGCTCGACTCTCTGACAAACAGAAGACTTCGTGAGCAGCGATAACTTGGGTCATGTGACTTAGATGAAAATCAAAGTTCTCGATGGCTGTTTTGTCATTTTGTTCTGAGCACAGATCAGAAATCGGATGTCGGCTCGTTATCTGACTTATTGTGGTTTAAGAAATGAAAACGGAAAAATGAGTGTTTCTTCTGAAGAAACTTCTGGAACGGAGACACAGCGATGATCGGGTGACATACTGACCGATCTGAAGCTGATCCAGCTGCTCTGGCTGAAGCTGAATGATCCTCCAAACTTTGCAGGAAGCTGCTGGACCTCCACATGCTTCTGCAGAGACTTCAGTGAACTCACAACCTCCACCTGCACCACAAACAGAGTCACTCATGGTTCTCTAACAGCTGGGTTATTTATCAACTGTCCCTCATGCTTATCTGTCTGCATGGGAAATGTTCTTTCACTCATACATCAGCATTAGTTTGCTGTTTAGGTGCAGAAAGGCAACTCTAACTCATCAACGATGTGCTCAGCCTTTTACCCTGACATGTCCAGCTTTCTGCCTCCATCACTTCTCTCCTGCATCTTGACCTTAAATACGAATTTTTGCAAAGCAACAGCATGGTAGTGTGATTTCCTGAGGTGTATCCCTCCTGGTTACGGTGCGCTGCTGTCAGGAGACGGATCAGCTGTTACCTGAAAGGCTGCAGGTCGTTCCAGACGTACACACGAGTCTTTGCTCACAAGGATGCAGATGGACTGGATGGAGCCCGGCCTCTCCTCCTGCACACACAGAGCAGTGAACACCAAACAACATGGACCAGCAGCACCGAACCAGGTCCAGAACCAGGCCCAGAACCAGGTCCAGAACCAGGCCACTGTATGTCTGTTTAGTTCGACACTTGGTGAGCAGGTCAGATCGCAGAAAACCCGGATTCAGTTCCTCCAGGAAGTCATGATGTTGATCACAACCATCAACACAAGATCAGCTGATCCTCCTAAATTCTACAACTCTGACCAATCACAGCACTCCTCTTTGTCACCTGATACATATATCATCACCTTTACTTCCTGTGTGTGATTACGAGCCTACGCGTGAATGTGAGAGAAATGTGTCCTGGATGCTGAACAGCAGACACTGCGAGCATGGACGGGTTTCTGACGGCGCTCCCACGTGGAACCAAAGCAGAAGATGAAGCATCGGCAAATATGAGCCAAACCAACTTCTTTCCAACCAACGACTAGAAAATATGACGAAGCTTATCTTGCCTTTGCTTCATCTGCACAAAGGTGGGTGATGAGGAGAGGCAGCAGTGTGGTGCTAGCCTGGAACTTGGAGGCACTTCCAGGTGGGTCCTAGGGCGAGACCCTTAACGCTACCGCCTGACCTCCGTAGGCCGCTGGGATAAAAGCGTCGGCTAAATGATGTGATGTAAAAATAAATGTTGCACTTGAAATAATCGCACAGTAAAGGTGGTTTGTGGTTTTATTTAAACGGTGTTTAGTGTATTTTGTTGCAGCCTGTAATTTTTTGAAGTTTGATTTGTTCAGTTGTTCAAAAAGGTGGAGGTGTGAAATAGACCAGAAAGCAACATATGCGTCCGGTTGTAATTTTTGTATTAGGAGGACCCAGCAAAATAAAGTCTGGGAACACCGGGTGAGAACATGATGATGATGGAGGAAGAAGAGGCTTGATTGGTGGATCAGTTTCTGCTTCGCTCTGCTGATTGGGGAAAATTCTCCCAGTGAGGTTATTTAATAAAGCTGGAAGATCAGAATATTAGTTTTTATAATTCTAATTATTTACACACATGAATAATTTAAAGACATTTCAGGAGTTTTTACTATAAAAAATCTGCTGGGAAAGCAAGAATTTTAGCAGGAGGTGAGAAGACCTGGAGGACTGGATCCAGGTTCTACCGCAGAACACAAAGCCTTCCAGTGATGTCATGAACTAGGTGATCATGTGACCCACCTGCAGCAACTGGAGGGCGGAGAACAAGGTGGACGAAGGAGCAGCTCTACGAGCATCCACCAGAACTGTCAGACCCAATGCTTGCACCTCCTTCCTGTGTCACACAGGAAGTGATGTCAGAGGGGAACACACCTTCAGTCAGCTGACTTAGAGCTGAGTAGGAGGAGGAGGAGGAGGATGAGAAGAGGAGGAGGAAGAAAGAAAGATTACCTGAGGGTGGAGGTGTAGTAGAGCAGGAGGCGGAGCAGCTCGGTGCTGCTGCATCCTGGGTTGGACCACACAGAGTCTGAGGAGCAGACGGTGAGGAGAGGACGTCCTCCTCTGTCCCTGGTTCCTGCAGGAGACATCAGAACCAGAACGGACTTGACAGTGTTGATGTAGTTTTGGATCTCAGTGTTCCTGTTCGTTTGTGATCAATAAAAACAGTCTCCATGGAAACGCTATGAGTGAATGATGCTGGGAATAAATCTGGGAAAGATGAAGCAAATAAATCTGGAATGATTCTGGGAATGATGCTGGGAATAAATCTGGAATGATTCTGGGAATGATGCTGGGAATAGATCTGGAATGATTCTGGGAATGATGCTGGGAATAAATCTGGAATGATTCTGGGAATGATGCTGGGAATAGATCTGGAATGATTCTGGGAATGATGCTGGGAATAGATCTGGAATGATTCTGGGAATGATGCTAGTACTAAATGTGGAATGATTCCGGGAATGATGCAGGGAATAAATTTGGAAAGATTGTGGGGATGATGCTGAGATGATCGATCATGGAATAATGCCAGAAATTAATCTAGAATTATGCTGGAAATGATTCTGGGAACAATGCTGTGAATGATGCTGAACTAATGTTGGAATGATGCTGAGAATTATTTTGGAATAATGTTGGGAATTAATCTAGAAAGATTCTGGGAATAAGGCTGGAAAGCTGCTGAGAATTAATTTGAAATGAAGCTGGGAATGATTCTAGAATGATGCTGGAATGATGTTGGGAATATTGCTGGAATGAAGCTAAAAATCATGCTGGGATTGACGCGGTAAAAAAGTGGAATGATGCTGGGAATTAATCTGGGATGTTGCTGGTAACTATGCTGGAATGATGTTGGGAAGAAAAAGCGCGGCTCAAAACACTCCTATGATGACAACAAACCATGGACCCAGGTTTCCCTTGCCCGTACGTGGGTCACTGGGGTCCCCCTCTTGAGCCAGGCCTGGAGGTGGGCAGTGTGAGCTGGGCAGCAGCCAAAGGTGGGGACCCTGGCGGTCTGATCCTCGGCTGCAGAAGCTAGCTCTAGCTACATGGAATGGACAGAGCCTGAGCTGGTGCGCGAGGTTGAGCGGTTCCGGCTAGATATAGTTGGACTCACCTCAACGCATGGCTCGGGCTCTGGAACCACTGTCCTTGAGAGGGGCTGGACCCTCTTCCATTCTGGAATTGCTCAATGTGAGAGGCGCCGAGCAGGTGTGGGCATGCTCATTGCCCCCAGACTTGGCGCCTGTATGTTGGGGTTTACCCCGATGGATGAAAGGGTAGCCTCCCTCCGCCTTCGGGTGGGGGGACGGGTCCTGACTGTTGTTTGTGCTTATGCACCAAGCAGCAGTTCAGAGTACCCACCCTTTTTGGAGTCCTTGGAGGGGGCACTCCTCCCGGGGACTCCCTCATTCTGCTGGGGGACTTCAATGCTCACGTGGGCAATGACAGTGAGACCTGGAGGGGTGTGATTGGGAGGAATGGCCCCCCTGATCTGAATCTGAGTGGAGTTTTGCTGTTGGATTTCTGTGCTCGTCATGGATTGTCTATAACGAACACCTTGTTCAGACAGAACAAGGTGTTCGTTATAGACACATGTGCACTTGGCACCAGGACACTCTAGGCCGCAGTTCGATGATTAACTTTGTAGTCGTGTTGTCGGACTTGCGGCCGCATGTTCTGGACACTCGGGTGAAGAGAGGGGCGGAGCAGTCAACTGATCACCACCTGGTGGTGAGTTGGATCAGATGGTAGGGGAGGATGCCGGTCAGGCCTGGCAGACCCAAGCGTGTTGTGAGGGTTTGCCGGGAACGTCTGGCAGAGTCCAGTCAAGAAGATTCTGGTCCACTATCCGGCAGCTCAGGAGGGGAAAGCAGTGCTCCTTCAACACTGTGTACAGTGGGGATGGGGGGCTACTGACCTCGACTCGGGACGTTGTGAGGCGGTGGAGGGAATACTTCTCAATCCCACCAACACGTCTTCCGATGAGGAAGCAGAGTCTGGGGTAGCTGGTGTTGGCTCTGAGGTCGCTGAGGTGGTTAAAAAGCTCCTCGGTGGCAAAGCCCCGGGGGTGGATGAGGTCCGCCCAGAGTTCCTTAAGGCTCTGGATGCTGTAGGGCTGTCTTGGCTGACACGCCTCTGCAGCATCGCGTGGACATCGGAGACAGTTCCCCTGGACTGGCAGAATGGGGTGGTGGTCCCCCTCTTCAAGGGAACGGAGGGTGTGCTCCAACTACAGGGGGATCACACTCCTCAGCCTCCCCGGTAAGGTCTATTTAGGGGTGCTGGAGAGGAGGGTCCGTCAGATAGTCGAACCTCGGATTGAGGAGGAGCAGTGTGGTTTTTTTTTTAATTTTTTTTAATATTTACTTTTTATTGAAGAAATGCAATCTACAATTTGAAAACAGATCCACTTCTCTCACAATTTTTAAAATATATAAAAAAAAAAGAAAAGAAAAACAAGTAAATAAAAGTTTGCAGTGTGGTTTTTGTCCCGGTCGTGGAACAGTGGACTAGCTCTACAATCTCTTCAGGGTCTTAGAGGGGGCATGGGAGTTTTCTCAACCAGTCTACATGAGCTTTGTGGACTTGGAGAAGGCATTCAAACGTGTCCCCCGGGTACTCCTGTGGGGGGTACTCCGGGAGTATGGAGTGCCGGACCCCCTTGTACGAGCTGTCCTGTCCCTGTACGACCGGTGTCAGAGCTTGGTCAGCATTGCCAGCAGTAAATCAGAATTGTTTCTGGTGCGGGTTGGACCAAGGCCAAGGCTGCAATTTGTCACTGATTCTGTTCATAACTTTTATGGACAGAATTTCTAGGAGCAGCCGAGGTGTTGAGGGGATCCAGTTCGGTGGCCTCAGGATTGGGTCTCTGCTCTTTGCGGATGATGTTTTGTTTGCTTCATCAGGCCGTGATCTTCAGCTCTCACTGGAACGATTCGCAGCAGAGTGTGAAGTGGCTGGGATGAGAATCAGCACCTCCAAGTCCGAGACCATGGTCCTCAGCCGGAAAAGGGTGGAGTGCCTTCTCCAGGTCGGGAATGAGGTCCTGCCCCAAGCGGAGGAGTTCACGTATCTCGAGGTCTTGTTCAGGAGTGAGGGAAGGATGGAGAGGGAGATGGACAGGCGGATCAGTGCGGCGTCTGCAGTGATGTGGACTCTGCATCGGTCTGTTGTGGTGAAGAAGGAGCTGAGCCAAAAGGCAAAGCTCTCCATTTACCGGTCGATCTACGAACCTACCCTCACCTATGGTCACGAGCTGTGGGTAGTGATCGAAAGAACAAGATCGCGAATATAAGGGGCCGAAATGAGTTTTCTCCGCAGGGTGGCCGGGCTCTCCCTTACAGGGTGAGAAGCTCGGTGATCCGGGAGGGGCTCAGAGTAGAGCCACTGCTCCTCCACATCGAGAGGAGCCAGATGAGGTGGCTTGGGCATCTAGTTAGGATGCCTCCTGGACGCCTCCCTGGTGAGGTGTTTTGGGTACATCCCACCAGAAAGAGGCCCCAGGGAAGACCCAGGACATGCTGGACGGACTACATCTGGGCCTGGGAACGCCTCGGGATCCCTCCGGATGAGCTGGTGAATGTGGCCGGGGAGAGGGAAGTCTGGGTTTCCCTGCTTAGGTAGCTGCCCCCACGACCCAACTCCGGATAAGTAGCAGAAGATGGATGGATGGATGCTGGGAATGATTCTGGAATGATGCTGGGAATGTGTGTGTTAAAGTCTCCAGTTTCTCCAGAACATTTAAAACCAATCTGAGTTAACCAAAGAGTTTCCCAGGAGAACACTACAACATCTAGAGGAGGAGGTTCTGGTGGGTTCCACTGGGTTCTGCTGAGTTCTGCTGGGTTGGGTTTTCTAGGTTATTTCCTCCTCCAGCTGAATGATTTACAAGTTTTTATCCCTGATTCAGATCATCTCCTGTTCTCCTTCTCTTTGCAGAGTTTATTAATTTACTGTTGAATCAGATTTCCTGCGTTCGTGCAAAACTCGTTGCGTTTCCTTCTGATAAATAAATGTTAACTGACCCTGGATGAGAGAAATAAACACATTTGGTTGGCTTCAATCTCAGCAGAATTCCCCCTTTTTTCCTATTTCTCCGAGGAAAAACATCAGATTCCAGGAGATCAGATCAGATCAGATTTCTAAACAGGTGTGTTGTTAGCATATGTGGTCAATGAGGATGTTTCTGATGTAAACGAGCGGGAATGTTCAGGAACATGTGGGATAGACACGCTTCCTTCCAGCTGCTTTTATGTAGGAACTGAAAATGTGAATAAAAACAGCTGGATGACAAACAGGAAGTGACATCACTGGGTTCTCCACTGAGGTAAGCATTTTCACTAATTTGTAGTCCACCTGGTCTCAGTCCAGGATCAGGTCTTGGTCTACACCTGTTGTCTTACCAGGCAGACACACAGCTCCAGAACTCAGCAGCACACTGTGGAATCTGGACTGGGAGGACTGGACTGGAACTGTAGGACCAGCTGCTGGTTGTTCTGGTTCTATTGGACTGAAACCAGACAGACAAACCTCCGACAGGACCGAAGGAGACTCACCGCCGACACCTGAGGAGGCGCAACACAGAAACACACCTGTGTTACCTGTAAATACACAAACAGTCCTGCAGACAAACATGTCAGGAGGAGGAAGAGGTGAAGATGAGGAGGTGAGGATAAGGAGGTAAGGACACTGCAGTTTCACTGAAGGATGATCAGGGGAAGGAGGTGAAAGGGAGGAGGACTGAAGCAGCCAATCAGAGGAAACGGAGGTGATGAAGGAGAAGCAGGAAGGGGAGAGGGAGGAGGAGCATGTTTGTGTACCTTCATTCTGATGCTCTGGAGATCTTCTTCCTTCAGCCTCCTTGCAGCTGTGCTCCTCTTTCTCCTCCTCAAGAAGGGTTTGTGGGTTTCTTTCAGAATCACCTCTCTCCTCCTCTCCTCCTGACTCATCTTTTTTCTTCACCTCCTCTTCCTCTTTTCTTTCTAGACTGTCCTTCATAATCATAACCTGAACCTCCTCTTCTAGCTCCGCCTCCACTGGTCCTTCCTCCTCTAGCTCATCATCTCCATCTTCATCATCTTTCCTCCTCCACTTTGCCTCCTCTAACTGTTGCTCCTCTACGTTCTTGTCCTCCTCTTCCTCCTCCTCTTCTTCATTAATTAAATGTACAACTTTCATTTCTGTCACCTCCTCTATCCTTCCCTCTTTCATTTCATCCTCCTCTCCCTCCTCTTCTCTACTCCCCTCCTTCCTCTGACCCTCCTCTCTCCTCCTCTCCTTCTTTTGATCCTCTTCTTCTCTACTTCCCTCCTTCCTCTGACCCTCCTCTCCCTCCTCCTCTCTCCTCTCCTTCTTTTGATCCTCTTCTTCTCTACTTCCCTCCTTCCTCTGACCCTCCTCTCCCTCCTCCTCTCTCCTCCTCTCCTTCTTTTGATCCTCCTCCTCCTCCTCTCTGTTCTCACCTCCTTCCTGTTCTGAGCAGGTTTCAGGTTCTGGTCTCAGGTCCAGACTCCCTTCAGAACCAGTACCTGTTGTTTGCACTGGCTGACTCCTGGAAGCTGCTTGAGGAGGATCAGAGGAGGAGACGTGGGTGAAGAAGACGGGCCGACAGAGCTCCTGGTTCTGGTTCTGCTTGCTGGGCCCAGGCTGGAACTGTGTGGTGGTTCTGGTCCGGTTCTGGAGGCTGATGGACTGGGTTAAAGAACCTATCTGGGGGGAGAACCGAGGCAGCGGGAGCTCCGTCAGCTCCACGTACTCCCCCTCTGAGTCGTCCCCCTCGCTGCTGGCTGCTGATTGGTTGGTTTTTGTGGTGGGTGGGTGGAGCTTTCCTTCCTGAATGGAAGATTTTGTGTCCCCGCCTCTAACAGTAGACTCCTGGTCATCCTTGGGGACAGTCCTTGGCCCACTGATGAACTGTGGGTAGACCAGGTCCTCCCAGGGGACCCTGAAGACGTCCCCATTGGTGGAGAGGAGGCAACGCTCCAGCCTTGCTGCTCCTCGCTGCTTCCTGTCCCTGTTGATGGAGTCCAGCCAGGACATGCTGAAGAGCGTCCTCAGAGAGACCGTGGACACCTCCTGCTGCTTAACATGGCGGCCGCCGGCAGACAGGCTGCACAGGAGCAGGCGGGGAGGCGGGGCCACGCTGCTGCTCCTGCAGGAGACGTGGGGTTGAGGCAGAGCAGCAGGAGGAGCAACCAAAAGGTAAAAGTCTCCTGGATTGAGGAGGCGCTGATTCAGAGGACAGAGCTGGACGACCACCTTCTCATGGACGCACAGAGGCCAGCCTTCATGACGAAACACGAGTCCACAGAAAGGAGACTGGGGGGGAGGGGAGAGTAGTCATTGTTTTCTTGTCTCTAACATTCAGCAAAAGTCAGAATAAGTTCGAACTGTTCTGGTTCAGATTCAGGACTAAAGACAGATGCTGCATACTAACTAACCCAGAATCTAAAAAAACAACACTAGGTCTCCTGGGGCCTCATTTCTAAAGCTGGCATACGAACAAAGACCAGCGTACGCCAACAATAGTCAACTTTGGAATTATAAAAACCAAACTTGACGGGAGAATGTTCCTACCTCCACAAAATGTGTCCGCACAAAATCTGGGAAAACGGGAAACAGCGAAACCAACGGTCCAGAATAAAAACAAGGAGATGATGAGGTGGAGAGTCTGCTGCCAACATTCACCAGTCAGTAAGAGATGCGAAAAGGAAGCTTTGGTCATTTATTCTGAGTTCCAGCAGAGTGGGACAGACTGGAGGTCTAGAAGTGATGCAACGATTACTGCCCACCCAGCTGTAGCACAGCGCACCCAGCTGTAGCACAGCGCACCCAGCTGGAGCCCCGCCCACCCAGCTGTAGCACAGCGCACCCAGCTGGAGCACCCAGCAACTAGAAAGAAATATTATTTAACGCTAAATTAACTGCTACCAGTCTCAGATTATCTGTACGTGTTTATTTTATACATTAAAACAAATCCCCGGCATCATTACTGTCATCTGGCAGCTTTTCTCCACAACGATGTACTGTGGGCTGCAGCATCTTACCAAAGGCCCCGACTGGAAGGTGTTACTGTTCACCTCTGTGGGATTCGAACTTCGATCTCCATCCGTACGTTCCGATGCCTCTGGTGTTTCTTCCCTTCTGACACCGTGATGACAGCATCTCCACCTGCTGCCACTATTCTGTCTTTCTGACACCAGTAACGTCCACCCATCAGGATCTCTGTCTCACACCCCGAAAAATTCCTCTTTTTAACTCTTTTTTCCTCCCGAGCCATCATGAAAATGATGTGATGAATATGTGTTACAGGCGTCCACCTGACCGTTTATAGCCACCATGTGGGCGGGGCAAGGCGTCCCTCACCTGCGCCGCTTTAGAGTTGGTTCTGGTTTATAAACGGAAACAGGTGGAGGACGTGCGTGACTTCGATAAATCTGGAAGTAGAAGTGTCAGCATTTCCTTTTAACACCACAGACGCCGCCTGTAGTTCGCTTTGCTACGTACTGTTTGATAAACGAGGCTCCTGGTCTAAATCAAAGCACGCTCACATGAAGGGGGCGGAGTCTGCAGCGTCTGACCAATCACAGACATGGAGAAACCCTGCAGAGCAGCTACTTCACCGTGGAGGAGCAGACCGTTATTCTTCACAAATATGAAGAATTAAACTCATCATCCAGGCCAAAGCAACACTGTTGACGTAGCAACAGCCAGGAAGTACCCTGTTAATGTGTAAATTCCTGAGATGATAGGATATTAATTCAAGACAAATATAATACTTGCATAACAATTAGATGTGTGATAATCACGATTAATTAAATACAAAAAATGAATTTGTTAAAAAAATGAACCCATTTATTGCAGATTGTGTTCTAACAACGTGGAACGTTCGTCAAGTCACGGTTTCCTGTACACAGATAAGAGCGACGCACACGTCAGCGCATTTATGTAGCAAGATTTCAGACCCTCGACTAGCAAATCTACGGCTTTTTCAGGTTATATTGGAGACTGAGGTGAAAGCAGCATCTCAGTTTTAGTCTTCAGGACAAAAATGTTTATTAGTTTTAGTCACGTTTTAGTCATGTCTAAGTTTGATAGTTTTAGTCTAGTTTTAGTCGAGAAAACTCAAAATGTTTTAGTCCAACAAAAAAAGTATTAGTTTTTAACAAATGAATTTAGGTCAATAATATGCATTAAAAAGTGGAATCAGGGTTGACAGGTTCTAACAAGTAATTCATAAAACCAGTTTACATAATAACCAGATCCTTTACCAGACTGACATCTTTAGCCGAGACTTTCCCATCAACAGGGATGAAATGCTGCCGTGTTACTTAGCTGCTGCTGGACAGAAACTTTTATTTCTATATTTCACCTTTTATAATGAACTGATGCCCGACTTCATCATACAAACATGTCACACAAGTAAACAGCAGATCTATAAGTTGGACATACAGCAACACATTGTGAGCTTGTTGTTTGGTTATTTTCATCAATAATTGCTAAATTAAAAGGAATGTTTTTAGACTTAGAAGGTTTCCAACCAACAGCAGATACTTTCTGATCTACTTAGGGTGATGCTTTACACAGATAAGATGCCAACTGTGGAATAAATTACTCCTAAAAAGCAAAGAGAACAACATCCTGACTTTGGTAACTGTGGCTTTATTTCTGATGTTATGGTTCCTGTATGTCTCCCCTGTGTATATGTGTTCCCTGATTATCCTAGTGTGTGTGTGTGTGTGTGTGTGTGTGTGTGTGTGTGTGTGTGTGTGTGTGCGTCTGGCTCCCTCTGTCTGTCTTGTGTGTCATGTCTGTTTCCGACCTGGAGTGTTGCAGCAGCAATCATCTCACTGGGCAGATCATCACACCAGAACCTCATCTTCTCATCACCACCACAGTATTTAACCAACGGACCTTTCTTCACTCCTCGCCGGATCCTCCAGTTACCCATCTGGTATATCGTGGTCTCTCTAGTTTCTCTATTTAATACAGTTCATGTTTCTTAACGTCAGTCTTGTCTCTAGACTCCTGGTGTCTGGATTCTGCCCGTCCTGTCTGCCTGCTGATCTCCTGGATTGTTTCACTCATCCCGGTCCACTCCCTTGTCGCTGGCTCCAACCAAGCTCACGTCCGGTCCTGCCTGCTTGCCCGCCTATCCGGTCAACAGCACACCACTGTGGTCCTCAGATCCAGAACGCGGAACATCTTGCACATTTCAAGTCTTCATTAAAACCCTTTCTTTAATTCATCTGCCTCAGTCTCCTGAATTTTCAGTGTCTGCACCGTGGGGTTCAGAAACCAACACCTGTCTGACCCGCCGTAACATCTGAGACTTTTCTGAAGTGTAAAACTCCACCCTGAACACACACATGTCCAAAATATGAGCAAAGGATGAGGAACACATGCTCAACGTGACCTGGTCTGCCAGTGAAATGATGATGGATTAAAGTTAAAATATGTCCATATATCGTTTCATCACTTCCACCAAACCCCTTCGTCCACGCTGCTGCCATGATTCATCTGTGTGTTATGGGATGTGTCTAACTGTGTGTGTGTGGTTCTGCCAGCTCAGTGTGTGTGTAAGCGTGAGTGAACGTGCACGCAGAGGGAAACGTGCATCGGGAGTGAAGAGAGCGGAGAAGTGGTATAAAAAGTATGAACGGGGTCTTGTAATAAAGCCGCTTCCTTCCTTGTTTCAGCCCGTTAACACGTGTAGAGGAGGAAGTTCACCCACCCTGGAGAAGAAGGATCTCCATGTCTTCCAACCACGGTCAGAAGAGGAAAACGGGAAAGGTTAACATATAAATGAATAAGCTGCTTGTCTGCTGCACGTCAGGTGGTGGGCGTGGCCAAGGTGCAGCAGCAGCTGACTGACAGGTCGCGCTCACAGAAATGTCTGTTTTTAATGTCGGACAATCAGCCCTTGAACATTTTTATCTCGTTAACGAAGTCTCACAAACGTCTCGTCATGTTTTCGTCATCAGAGCCACTTTAGCTCGTCACCGTCTCGTTATCATCATGAAAAAAAGGTTCGTCAACAAAATAAATTCGTCATCGTTGAGGAAACACTGAAAAGCACGTTGACTTCTTCTCACTGAGCAGTTTCAGCCCCCGTCCTGGCTTACCGGCACATATTAATGAAGCGTGTGGAGGAGAACGTGTAGGAAGTTGAAACTCTGTCAACTGATGGGCTGCAAACAGTATAAAATAAAGTCTGTAGATTTTGTCTATGATGTAATAAAGTGGAACTGAGTGATTTCCATTTATTGTTTTACCGAGTTGATAAAAAGCTTCAGGACCACTGATCAGGATCCTGAATGTCTGGGTAAGTCCACCCAGAGATATCCAGGTATGTTAGTCTTGGTTCCTGGTTCAGGTCTCTCAACTAGACAACTGGATCAGAACCCCAAAAAGTGAGCTGGTGCTTAGCAACTCTTTACAGATCAGCTGAGGCTGATGTGGGACAGAGGGACACTGGACACGTTGGACAGCTGTCCACAGATACTCACACAGGCTTCCTGCTGGAGCTTCTGTAAGAACTGTTTGGCAGGCAGCAGGAAGTGGATCAGGTAACGGAGACCGTCTCCTCTGTAGCAGGCCTCCACCACACTGAGGACCTGACAGAGGACGGTCGGGGACGTGGCCTGGAAGGGCGGGTACAGGGCTGCCAGAGCCGTCTGAATGCAGCGGTTCAAAGACTCCGAGTCCTGGAAGAAGACAGATGGAGGACAGACTATTACCATGACGATGAAGACAGGCTGATTGACGACTGTCGTCCTCATGTCTGACGTCTCTCAGACCAATCACAGCAGGAATGATAGATCAGCTGATCTGAGTTACTGAGACAACCAATCAGAGGAGAGATGCAGAGTGAGGTCATGTGATGTAAAAACACAGAATAAGTATGTTCACCTGTGGGGAGGGGACGGCAAGATGGCGTCCATGGCGGTCGGTCCGTGCTAAGCTCTGCAACTATAATATGTACCACGCAGGATACGGCTATAAACCGCCGTCAGACACGCTTCCCCTACAGCAGAAAAGACGCACTTTAAAGACGTTTATGAACAACCCTAGCTAGCCTAGCTAACAATGCTAACTAAAACTGCGAAAAGAGAAGCCAAAGCGTTCCTTGAGCAGAATCCGGGCTGCTTTGATGGGCTATGCACCTGGCTACCTGTCTGTCCAACAAAGAATCCAGAACTTAAAAAACAACACCTAAAGAAAACAGAACAACTGAATGATGTTTCCCGATGTCCTGAGAGCTTCTCCAAACTCGAACAAAACATAGCAAAGAACTCGGATTCCATTGTGAATGTATGTGAGCACCTGAAAAGAGTCGAGTTTGACATGAAGCACAACGAAGAACTCAAACAGCTCACTGGGAACACATCAGATCGACAAGAGGGTGAGAACGAGGAAGATCTGAGGTCCTGCAGCTCTTCCAGGTACTTTCACCTGAAGACAAACCCAAGCTTGAACTCGTAGCTTCAACCTACAGTCGGTCCACCTGGCGCAAGCAGACCCGTCATCATTCAGTCTGCTCTCTGCTCCTTTAGAAGCAGCATCCGGAAACGTTCTCGGGATCATCTAATCCTTCTAGAAAAGAAGCTTCTGGTCAAGGAGGATCTGGCACAAGCTGACAAGGAGGAAAGGAAGAAACTATGGCTTATAGATTCTTATGGACTGAATCACTCTGCAGGAGTTCAACGTTGATGAACCACTTCAATGCTTTTGTACGGAGCTGTGCTCTCTTGAAGCTCGTGGATTATTCCAGCCCTAAAGGTTGACGCCATGTTTATGGTCCAAACAGAGGAGGTAAAGCTTTTTTCTCCAAGCTGACCTCTCCCCTCTGTAACCTTAAAAAATTATACAAAACCATATTCCAATCATTGGAGGTGAGTTTAATGATGCCCCTGATGCTGCGACGGATAGATGCCCCCCAGCCACGAGCTGCCATCAAAACCTAAGCCAACAGCTCTCCTGAAAGAGGCCTGGAGATGTATGAATCCTGCTTTTAGAGATATTTCATTCCTATATGCCCTCATCTGACCACAAAATGATATCCTATATTATCTTAAAAAGCTGTAATGAGAAGCCCAGGACTCGGAGGATACCAAGAATTAAATTTTCCTTTCTAGAAGACATCACTTAAAGAAAGTGTAGAGCTACTAGACAAAGACATTTTAATCAAAACTATTTAACTCCAACTCAGAAATGGGAATATTTTAAATGTAAAGTCAGAGAAACAGCAATGAGACGCCATAAACTCTTAAAAAATTAAACTGCTAAAAAAATGGATCTAATGAGAGAAAAACGACTCGACCTCCAACGAGCTCTGACCAAGAGGAGAAAAATAAACTCCATGCTGTAAATGAAGAAATTAGCGAGTGTTCTGTAAATCTAGCCACATGGCTGGAAGGAGAAAGCAGAAAGCGCTCAGCCTTTGTGAATGGCATCCATACGAGTCGTGTTGTCACCCGGATGCGACGTCGCGCTGCAGGATTCTTCGTTTCTGGCTCACAGTTTCTTTCTCCTACATCCCAACATCTCTAACAGTTTTTCCCTCTCCAGAGGCAGTCGCCAAGGCTGCCCCATCTCATGACATTTATTCCTGTTTGAGCTCTTGTCTCGACATATTACCCATAACACAAATGTTCATGGCATCTCTCTCTCTGAAAAAACTATAAAAATATCACATCTGGCTGATGATACTGTACTTTTCCTTCAGGACAAAACACAAAAACACTTTACAACCACTGAAAGATTCTCTGCTGCGTCTGGCCACAAACTGAATATTAGGAAAAGAGAAATCTTATGCTTATATAAAACCCATGAGACTAACGTGTGGAATACTCCAGTTAAACATGGTGTCACAAAAGAAATCAACGATGCTTCCATAAAATTTAAAAACGACTCCTTAAAAAAGCTTTTCCTGGGCTGGAGAAGAGCGAGGGGGCTTGAATCTCTCGACTTCTTCCATCTTTAAAATTAGATGGCTTGCTAACATTATCAAAAAGTGTAAGTAAGGAATATTTTCTCCCAGGGGAAAATATTAACACCTTCCAGGTGGGTCCTTAGACCAGACCCTCAACGCTGCTGCCTGTAAGTCGCTGTGGATAAAGGGTCTGCTAAATGATAAAAAAAACAAAACAGCAAACAAACATGTCACCACGAAGACCACCCCGGACCCAGCCCGAGGGCAGAGGAAGGCCCCAGCCAGAGCCCATCAGAACCTGGATCAGGATCAGATCTGGATCTCCCTACACATCACATCAGTTTCCTGAGCAGCTGCTGTATCCGTCTCCACGTGGTTTCCAGAACTGGCAGCAGAGAGCGCGCTCAGCAGACCCTGGAGGTGGGGCTGGGAGACCCCGCCTGCTGCCGTAACTGGATCCACTGGTCTGAGACCGATGGTAAAAATATCAGACCGCACACGCCACCCGGCTCCAGACTGAGTGTGTCACTCATTTACACCGAGTCTCTGCTGGCATGACCCCAGGCTCCCTCCTCTTCCTCCTTCTCCAATCATCACTCAGACAGACGAATGTTTGAAACCGGTCAGAACCGGTCCAGTTGTGATGAGTAACAAGTACGAGCTGCAGTTAAACATTAAATGATCTCTTTTTGCTCTTCCAGCAGTCAGCCGGACCGCTTGTTTCCTGCCTGTTTCAGACACAGAGAACAGTTGTTGCTGAGGTGAACTTTCTGGTTGTGACTTGGCCGAGCAGGATTCACCCAGCAGCTGGCAGCCGACTGCAGAGCCGAGACGATATTAGCAGCAGGATATCAGATGACACAGAGCTGCAGAGCGTCTGGACATGTGTCGGCCTGTGGGACGGAGCTCAGAGGTCATATGACCCATAAACCCGCTGGAATAGGTTCATGAATCTGTGGAACCTGTTTCAAGTGAACCCGTCCATGTGTGAATTTAATGTTACTAGTTACAGGGTTCAGCACGGTCCTTCAGTCCAGCAGATGTTAGCAGACAGCAGGAAGCAGCAATGCTAACATGTAGCATAGTAACGGAGAAACTCAGCTGAAAGACTCCACCAAGCATCGGCATCCACACCAAACACAGTTCAGACCCCAGCAGTTCTTTGGGAATGTAGAAACCAGGAGAGCATCTCTGTCCACTTTACAGCTTCTGCTAGTTTCTCCACACAAACCAGGAGTCACATGACAGCAGAGACGCTGCTGGTTCCAGAGACATCTGTCTCACCACGGTGGGACAGAAACTCTGGAGCTAGCAGCCAGAACCAGAAACCAGGTCTTACTGTTGATGTTTGTGGTGAAAAGTTTGATTCCAGCTCTAAAAACTCTGCTAACATGTTCTCCTACGACTCTGCCTTTGTTTGACATGAACCGTGAAGGTCCTGCTGGTTTCCATGGAGATGAAGGAGGTTTATAGTGAAGGATTCTCTTCCTATCAGAGACTATCTTGGGCTTCACTTCTTTCTGGATCCTCATGGTGGTTCTAAGGTGAATGTGGGGCTCTCCCTGGATCCTCCTCACTCTGACCATTGATAGAGATGTCCATCATCATCATCATCACCATCGTAATCATCATCATCATTGGCCGATGGCTTCCTGACATATTTAGCTGCGTAACATGAATTTAAATAAAATAAATAAGAGATTTATTTTATTCAAATTTTTCTACCTTGTCCTGTCCAGCATGGTGGCGGCAGAATGATGGTCTGGCTGCTATGTAGTGCAGAACAACTTTGCTTTACCAAGAAAAGCTTTAAGGGTATGAGGCTCCTCTTGATAATCTACTTTTTTATTTCTTTATTTGTTTAAATATATTGTTTTATTTTATTCATTTGGAATTGTGGAATTTATGTAATCTTGCAGGAACTGACTGGAGGGGACAGTAAAGAAACGATGAGGAAGGAGGAGGATCAGAGATGAGTGTGATCCTGCAGGTGACCACGCCTCTACAGAGGCTAGAGGCAGATCTAGGGCGGCCCAGAGACCCGGGCCATCAGCAGCATCCTGGAGCACCAACCCAAGCCCACCCACCATGAAGACCACCCCGGACCCACCTAGAGGGTGGCAGAAGAAGGCCCCAGCCATAGCCCCAGTGAGCACAGGGCACAGGCCTCGCCGGGCCAAGATTAGCAGGCGCTGGCCATCCAGGGCCCGCCCCCCCAAACGGCAGAGGGCCCGCACCATGCCCAGGAGGACCAGGTCCCCTCAGACAGCCATCTGGCATGGGCAAGAACCCACTCCAATGCTCCAGCCGCACACCCCAGGAACCAGGGCACCATCGACCACTCTCCCCATCCTCCTACAATCCCCCCCAATCCTACCCTCCTCCACCCATCGCCTGTCCCCCCATCCATCCACCTCGTAACCCCTCACTCACAGCCGCCCCCACTTCGTACTCACAAACACTCCCTTTCACACACCCACATAACACGTAACCCTCCCACCATGCCCTGTGGGACACATTCTTGGTAGACCAGAGGACAGCGAAATCCAGCCCCCACCACCACCCCCAGCCACCCTCCCACCACACCCCACCCAGATGCAGCAGACTGGGCACCCCCCAGGGCCAGTAGCCACTCTATCACCACAGCCAGCCTGGATTCAAGCCCCTTGGGCAACCACGTCCCTCTGCCCACCCCCAGGTGTAACACCTCTATTAAAACACCTGGAAACCTGCTCAGGTTCACTTTTAACCTTCTACTGTAGCACAGTTCCTTCTCAGATATTACTTTATTCATTCCTAGAACAACTTTCCTCATTCATATAACAACTTTACTCATTCCTAGAATGACTTTACTCATTCCTAGAACGACTTTACTCAATCCTAGAATGACTTCACTCATTTCTAGGATAAACCTTAAACCTCCAGCAGATCTCCCTGAGGTCCATCTCTTCCTCCACCAGGAGCGGTGGTGTGTAGTTCTGTGGGGTAAACTGTGATGGATATTTAACCCTTTAGCTGATCTACAGAAGTTTTCCAGACATTTCTATCCCGTCCAGGAGGTTTACAATCCAGCCACTAAATGTAGTTTTATTCAGAGACTCTATCTGGTAAATCCACAATGATCCATGATAACAGCATTATTTATCACATTTCACCATAAAAACATCACCATCACTACTATGTTACTAAGAGACCTCTATTTAGACCTGGACATGATGATGAAGCCACTTCCTGTCAGACTTTCCACCAATCAGAGAGCTTAGATTGACGGTAACGTCCAATCAGGAGCAGCCAAAGATCAACCAGTGAGCAGAAAGTTCTATGTGTGTGTGAAAAGAAGAAAAATAATGCTCCTCTATGGCTGGAATAAAGCCAAGAAGACGTTTCTGATGCACGGTGGCGCCACAAAGCAGCTGAGCTGGAGTTGGTTTAGTGAGGATAGCAGGTAAATAGTAGCAGGAATAACTGGAAATGAGGAAAAAGTGGAAACATGGAAATAGTTTCTGTTGTGTGTTTGTTTCAATAACAATATTTTTTCTCCTGAAAGCCAAAACTTGAGAGAACGATGAGATGAGAAAAGGTTTGGTCACTGTTGGTCTGTGTGTTATTTCTACAAAGTTCTGTTAGTAATAAATTCTGCTTTCTTCTTCTGGTCGACCTTTATGCTGCTACATCTATTCATACATTCATTTTACATCATTTACCTCCCAGTCTGACAGCTGCTACACACTGGTTCATACTGGGATTAAAAGCTGTTACAGACTGGTTTATACTGGGATTAAAAGCTGTTACAGACTGGTTTATACTGGGATTAAAAGCTGTTACAGACTGGTTTATACTGGGATTAAAAGCTGCTACAGACTGGTTTACACTGGGATTAAAAGCTGCTACAGACTGGTTTATACTGGGATTAAAAGCTGCTACACACTGGTTTATACTGGGATTAAAAGCTGCTACAGACTGGTTTATACTGGGATTAAAAGCTACTACAGACTGGTTTATACTGGGATTAAAAGCTGCTACAGGCTGGTTTATACTGGGATTAAAAGCTGCTACAGACTGGTTTATACTGGGATTAAAAGCAGCTACAAACTGGTTTATACTGGGATTAAAAGCTGCTACACACTGGTTTATACTGGGATTAAAAGCTGCTACAGGCTGGTTTATACTGGGATTAAAAGCTGCTACAGACTGGTTTATACTGGGATTAAAAGCTGTTACAGACTGGTTTATACTGGGATTAAAAGCTGCTACACACTGGTTTATACTGGGAATAAAAGCTGCTACAGACTGGTTTATACTGGGATTAAAAGCTGCTACAGACTGGTTTCATACTGGGATTAAAAGCTGCTACACACTGGTTTATACTGGGATTAAAAGCTGCTACACACTGGTTTATACTGGGAATAAAGCTGCTACAGACTGGTTTATACTGGGATTAAAAGCTGCTACAGACTGGTTTATACTGGGATTAAAAGCTGTTACAGACTGGTTTATACTGGGATTAAAAGCTGTTACACACTGGTTTATACTGGGATTAAAAGCTGCTACACACTGGTTTATACTGGGATTAAAAGCTGCTACACACTGGTTTATACTGGGAATAAAGCTGCTACAGACTGGTTTATACTGGGATTAAAAGCTGCTACAGACTGGTTTATACTGGGATTAAAAGCTGCTACACACTGGTTTATACTGGGATTAAAAGCTGCTACAGACTGGTTTATACTGGGATTAAAAGCTGCTACACACTGGTTTATACTGGGATTAAAAGCTGCTACAGACTGGTTTATACTGGGATTAAAAGCTGTTACAGACTGGTTTATACTGGGATTAAAAGCCGCTACAGACTGGTTTATACTGGGATTAAAAGCCGCTACAGACTGGTTTATACTGGGATTAAAAGCTGCTACAGACTGGTTTACACTGGGATTAAAAGCCGCTACAGACTGGTTTATACTGGGATTAAAAGCCGCTACAGACTGGTTTATACTGGGATTAAAAGCCGCTACAGACTGGTTTATACTGGGATTAAAAGCCGCTACAGACTGGTTTATACTGGGATTAAAAGCTGTTACACACTGGTTTATACTGGGATTAAAAGCTGTTACACACTGGTTTATACTGGGATCAAAAGATGCTACAGACTGGTTTATACTGGGATTAAAAGCTGTTACACACTGGTTTATACTGGGATCAAAAGATGCTACAGACTGGTTTATAATGGGATTAAAAGCTGCTACAGACTGGTTTATACTGGGATTAAAAGATGCTACAGACTGGTTTATAATGGGATTAAAAGCTGCTACAGACTGGTTTATACTGGGATTAAAAGCTGCTACGGACTGGTTTATACTGGGATTAAAAGATGCTACAGACTGGTTTATAATGGGATTAAAAGCTGCTACAGACTGGTTTATACTGGGATTAAAAGCCGCTACAGACTGGTGTATACTGGGATTACAAGCTGCAACGGACTGGTTTATACTGGGATTAAAAGCTGCTACAGACTGGTTTATACTGGGATTAAAAGATGCTACAGACTGGTTTATAATGGGATTAAAAGATGCTACACACTGGTTTATACTGGGATTAAAAGCTGTTACAGACTGGTTTATACTGGGATTAAAAGCCACTACACACTGGTTTATACTGGGATTAAAAGCCGCTACAGACTGGTGTATACTGGGATTACAAGCTGCAACGGACTGGTTTATACTGGGATTAAAAGCTGTTACAGACTGGTTTATACTGGGATTAAAAGCTGTTACAGACTGGTTTATACTGGGATTAAAAGCCGCTACAGACTGGTTTATACTGGGATTAAAAGCTGCTACAGACTAGTTTATACTGGGATTAAAAGCTGTTACACACTGGTTTATACTGGGATCAAAAGCTGCTACAGCCTGGTTTATACTGGGATTAAAAGCTGCTACAGACTGGTTTATACTGGGATTAAAAGCTGCTACAGACTGGTCTATACTGTGATTAAAAGCTGCTACAGGCTGGTTTATACTGGGATTAAAAGCTGCTACAGACTGGTTTCATACTGGGATTAAAAGCTGCTACACACTGGTTTATACTGGGATTAAAAGCTGTTACACACTGGTTTATACTGGGATCAAAAGCTGCTACAGCCTGGTTTATACTGGGATTAAAAGCTGTTACAGACTGGTTTATACTGGGATTAAAAGCTGCTACAGACTGGTTTATACTGGGATTAAAAGCTGTTACAGACTGGTTTATACTGGGATTAAAAGCTGCTACAGACTGGTTTATACTGGGATCAAAAGCTGTTACAGACTGGTTTATACTGGGATTAAAAGCTGCTACAGACTGGTTTATACTGGGATTAAAAGCTGTTACAGACTGGTTTATACTGGGATTAAAAGCTGCTACAGACTGGTTTATACTGGGATCAAAAGCTGCTACAGCCTGGTTTATACTGGGATTAAAAGCTGTTACAGACTGGTTTATACTGGGATTAAAAGCTGCTACAGACTGGTCTATACTGTGATTAAAAGCTGCTACAGGCTGGTTTATACTGGGATTAAAAGCTGCTACAGACTGGTTTACACTGGGATTAAAAGCTGCTACAGACTGGTTTACACTGGGATTAAAAGCTGCTACAGACTGGTTTACACTGGGATTAAAAGCTGCTACAGCCTGGTTTATACTGGGATTAAAAGCTGCTACAGACTGGTTTATATTAAAATAAAATTAATCGACCAAAACTAGAAAAGAGTGTTGGAGTTTTAAGGGTTAAACCAATAAAATCTGTATTTAATGTGCCGGTCATGTTTCTGCGAAGGGAAACAAGGTCTGTGCATAAATGTGAGGATCACATCATTAAACTTGCATCTCAGTGAGGAAGAGGAGGGTGAGGAGGAGGCACATCAAAGCAGGCTGGGGGAGGTTCTCATGGGAGAAAAAGAGGGGCCACCCACTCTGAATAATAACTTCATTATCCTCTAAAATACCAGGGTTTCCCTTTGAGTCAGATTTACAACGTTTTCATGGTTGCCAGCTCGGATCCTCGGATCTATGACATCACAAATACTTCCATTAGGAGGTCAAAGGTCAAACAGGCGTTTACACACCACCAACCTCTTTTCACTTGATAAACCCTTTTAGGTTCAAAGCAAATCTTCTTCATGCTTTTAGAAGAACAAAACAAAAACAATCCAACTTCAGTTGACAGAGGGTTGCCATGGAACGGTGTAAAAAAACACAGGCGGGTCCAGCTTGTTTAAGGTGTGAAATAATAACTGCAGGCAGCTCAGGCTCAGGTGTGTCATGAAGTCATCAACACTCCAAGTTAGAAAATATCGTAACTTTCACTGAGGTCGACTCAGAGTCCCAGAGTGCACTTCACCGAGAACCAGCCAATCAGAGAGCTTCACACTCGGTCTGGATCAGAAACCTGATCCGGCTCAGTGGAGTTCAGTAGAAGTCACAGGAAGCCGTGAACATGGTCTGGAAAACATTTCACAGTTTCACCCTCTGATCGCAAAACTCCTTCAATAAAACTTTATTGACAACACTGAGTAGTCCAGCTGTCAAACGTTTCAAACAGACGTAAAGAACAAAGCTGCTGCTGGTTAATCAGCCAGATGGAGAAAAACTCTTCCGTCTCTCCCCAGAGGACCTTGATTCATCCTCACCACCCAGAGAAAAACCAGTTCCTGCAGGGCGTGGAGGAGGAGGAGGAGGAGGAGGACGAACATCATCCAGTGTCTTTCTAAACATGAACACACACACAGTCACATCACGTGTGTGCAACGTCCTTCATGGATTGGCTGATATCTGATGACACGTCTCTAACTCAGGTCTCCATGGAAACAGTTCATGTCTTTAAACAACCAGCCCGAGTAAAGGTTACGACCTGCGTGGCAGCCAATCAGAGTGAGGGATGTGACCTCTGACCTCCACCAGAGACTGAAGACCAGCTGTCACTTTAACTGCAGAAATCTGATCACTGGAACATCTGCAGAGGTTCACTCTGGACCAGAAGCAGAACCACAAACGGACATGGCTAGCAGGAAAATAAAGGTGGACCAGACCAGAACCGGTCCGGCTGTGATACAAACACATGGCTGACATTTTAAAGAACTCAGTGAGACATGATGAACACAAACACAGTGATGTTTGTTTACATCAGAAACATCCCTTTCTGCTGCTGCTGCTGCCGTTTCTGGGACGTTGGACTCTTCTGTTCATGTCTACACGATTTATTTTGATCACACGTGTGATGCATGTAAACACGTGTGATCATATAGTTGATCGGGATATAACCGATCAGGCAGGTTCCAGAGGCCTGCACTACGAAGCGGGATCAACATGCCCCAGATTTCTCTCCGTACCTGGTTGACGTACCCAGACATTCAGGATCCGGATAAGTTGTAGTAGGAAGCTGGTTATTAACTCGGTAACTCCACCCAGGGTTTTCCAGTTAAGATTGGTGCGTGTTCACATAAAAGGGTGGTGTTTGGAGGTTCTGGTCCAATGGCAAACATGGACGAACTTGCAGAGTCGTGTGTTTTACCTTCTTGAAAAATAAAAATAATTTAAAAATAGAATTCAGGCTAAAAACAACACGGTTGGAATGCTGGCAGGAAACGTCCGACTACGTTGATGCGTAAGTTCGTCAGATGATCCATTTTAATTAATGGGACAGTATAAACTGACAGCACTCAGATCCCTGTAGGACAGCACCAACATTCCTGGGAATGCTTCATTTACGTCATATTTCCCAGTTCTTTAAAGGATCCCATGTGAGCACGTTATATGTTGGTATATCAGTTCCTCCACCATGAAGGTACGGATACTCGTACGTTCCATAACTCGGTGGTTCTGTACTTATGTGTGAGAAAGAATGATCATTATTATTAACCTCCATGTCAGAAGCAACCTCAGCGGAGCTGAAAGGACTTGGGAGCAAGTAAAGAAGAAATATAAAAACATAATTCAGAGCGGTGGGTGACCAGGCTTTATTACTGTACCTGCTGTATGGATGAAAGGAGTTCATCTGATCTTCAGCTGATGTGTATCTCAGCCCATTTGTTGAAAATCTCTACCTTTGCTACCGAATGTCATCAGGAAACAGATGAAGCTGCTCTGTGCTATTAACTTGTTGGAGGACGGCTTGGTCCGTCTGCTACTCTGTTATACGCAGATGTTTAACACACCTGAACCGTCAGGTGTTTTCTACACATTACCAACAACCTGAAGTCCTTAGTAAGAGGTGTGTTTTCACGTTCATGAGGCTGTGAGGAAACACCTGTCGTCTGAGGAAAAGTGTTATCTAACTCAGAAAGTTTGGCTGTTCCAACCTGCTGCAGCTTGTTCAGAGACCATGAGGTCGTCCCCGCAGGGATCAAAGTTTCAGCTCTGACGGTATCTCGCTCTGTGGAGGACAAGCAGGAATAAAGACCAAACAGAGAAAACACCTTCAGTCTGAAAACGGATCTGTAACCACAGCAACCATGACTCCACTGATACCAGAGACAGGAATGTTAGATTCCAGTTGTGTCAGGACATGTCCACGGCCAGAAACATAAAAACATGCAAACAGCGGTAACTAATTTATCTCATTTATGTATGTCAGGTAGAAAGTTACTTAAAAGAAGTGAAAAAAGTTCAAAGATAAATGTTCTTAGATGTACCATTGTTTTTAAAGGTGGAAGTTTTAGTGTTTTAGTCTGATTCGAGCCACTTCTGGACCAGTCTGGTCTCAGTCAGTTGGTTCGTCTTTCACCTCTTCTCGTCTCTGTTTCTGCCTCTGCTGTGTACTGTCAGGACTTCACACCCTGGTGGGACCTAAACAACACAAACTTCCCACCATGAGGGGAAAACAAAGATGTCGGGACGCTGTCTGAGCAGAGCTGAGAGCAAAGCCGTGACCCTGACACTTAGCAGATTACATTTGAGGCTTTTTCCCAGCGGAGACGCCTCTGAAGGATCTTTAATGCTGATCCCAGCTGTGCAGCGCTGCAGGAGACAAAGACTTCAAGGCCGCTAACCCGAGGCCTCTGTGAAGGTAAAGAGGTAATGACCCGGCCCCTGTGGGATCCCTGAGCTAATGTCAGACCTCTCAGAGGGGCAGCGGGGGGCCACAATGAGATATCTCATCTCCATGTTTCTGAAAGCTGCACATAAACAGCTTCAGACTGAGGAGGAGCCGATCTGAGCATCACACGCCAAATGGCAAGCAGCAGCCCTGACCAAGACCAAGCTCCGTTAGCAGAACCAGGGCAGAACCCCACGAGGAGGCGACCTGAAGCTCGTTCATGTCAACGTTTCCAGCCGGACTCTTGTTAGATCTGCCGAGACTGAACATCCAGGTTCCCCTAAGGCAGTGGTTCCCACATGTTTCCGCAGGCCCCCTTTTCATTGACAATAATGTCAAACCCCCCCGATCCCACGACCACATGCACCCCGAGGCTTACAAAAAACGTACGAAGAAACGTGCTACAAAATGGTCTTTAGTTAACCGGTATGGGATAAACTTTGTTCCACTGGGGAGCGAATCTGAATTCTTTATATTTGAATTTGAATCATTCAATTTGAATCTGAATATGCCTGTTTGAATAATTTCTTTAAAAAACTGAATCCAAATGACCATATTTCACATTGAATCTTTGTTTTTTTTAATGTGTATTGTGGTAAAGTTGAAACTTTTGTATTTGAAAAAATTCATTCCCTAATTCATTTTCATAGTTCAGTTTCAGTTCTCTCCATTCAAATTTAGATCTGAAATATGAATTCAGATCTGAAATTCAAACTTTTGTGCCACACATCCGGGACCTGACGTGAGACAAAACTAGTCGATCGCAGATGGAGTAACGTCAGTTTTGTGCAGTTGTTCTCAACAGCTACAAGCAGAGGGAGGGCGAGGGGAGGGTGGCGGCGAGGAGAGAGAGAGAGATATGCTAAGATCCAGGCCAGCCACTCTCGCTACAACGGCAGTTACCGTTTCTGTAGCGGTAGTTACCGTTTCTGTAGCGATAGTTACTGTTTCTGTAGCGGCAGTTACCGTTTCTGTAGCGGTAGTTACCGTTTCTGTAGCGGTAGTTACCGTTTCTGTAGCGGCAGTTACCGTTTCTGTAGCGATAGTTACCGTTTCTGTAGCGGCAGTTACCGTTTCTGTAGCGGTAGTTACCGTTTCTGTAGCGGTAGTTACCGTTTCTGTAGCGATAGTTACTGTTTCTGTAGCGGCAGTTACCGTTTCTGTAGCGGTAGTTACCGTTTCTGTAGCGGTAGTTACCGTTTCTGTAGCGGCAGTTACCGTTTCTGTAGCGATAGTTACTGTTTCTGTAGCGGTAGTTACCGTTTCTGTAGCGGTAGTTACCGTTTCTGTAGCGATAGTTACTGTTTCTGTAGCGGCAGTTACCGTTTCTGTAGCGGCAGTTACCGTTTCTGTAGCGATAGTTACTGTTTCTGTAGCGGCAGTTACCGTTTCTGTAGCGGCAGTTACCGTTTCTGTAGCGATAGTTACTGTTTCTGTAGCGATAGTTACCGTTTCTTTAGCGCTAGTTACCGTTTCTTTAGCGATAGTTACTGTTTCTGTAGCGGCAGTTACCGTTTCTGTAGCGGCAGTTACCGTTTCTGTAGCGGCAGTTACCGTTTCTGTAGCGGTAGTTACCGTTTCTGTAGCGGCAGTTACCGTTTCTGTAGGGGTAGTTACCGTTTCTGTAGCGGTAGTTACCGTTTCTGTAGCGGTAGTTACCGTTTCTGTAGCGATAGTTACCGTTTCTGTAGGGGTAGTTACCGTTTCTGTAGCGATAGTTACCGTTTCTGTAGCGGTAGTTACCGTTTCTGTAGCGGCAGTTACCGTTTCTGTAGCGGTAGTTACCGTTTCTTTAGCGATAGTTACTGTTTCTGTAGCGGCAGTTACCGTTTCTGTAGGGGTAGTTACCGTTTCTGTAGCGGTAGTTACCGTTTCTGTAGCGGCAGTTACCGTTTCTGTAGGGGTAGTTACCGTTTCTGTAGCGATAGTTACCGTTTCTGTAGGGGTAGTTACCGTTTCTGTAGCGATAGTTACCGTTTCTGTAGCGGTAGTTACCGTTTCCTCATCGGTCTCAGCGGTTTGCTGTGGGCTGGTTGCAGACTTTTCACATTAGTGGTAACTCCTAATACAAGAAAAATATGTGTAAGTTTGCACAGATTAATCTGCACCTTAAGTGACATACATACACCATGTAGGCTATAACGGGCCAGCTTGATCTTTTGTGTTGGTTTGGAAACATTTTAGTAAGTAACTCGCCGGGCTGCAGACACGCCAGATCACGTCTGTGATGGCGCATCGCTGTGAAAGCAGCTTGCAGGCTTATTGGGCTCCGTCAGTCCAGGAGAAACGAGAATGGAGCAACATTCTGTCGTCCCGCAACGTCCCAACCAGCAGTGGTCAGGGTCCACAAACGTTAAATCTCCGTCCTTCAAACACCACGGTGGACATGCCATTGTCTTTATGAAATGTTGCATTTAATTTTAAATAGGTCGTCGACTGTCTTTCTGTCTCAGCAAGCAAGTAAGATCACGTATCCGTTGATAGGGACATTTCATAAAGATACTGGCATGTCCATTCTCGTCTCTCCTGGACTGACGGAGCCCAATAAGCCTGCAAGCTGCTTTCACAGCGATGCGCCGTCACAGACATGATCTGGCGTGTCTGCAGCCCGGCGAGTTTCTGTTGCCACGGTTACCAACTAGCGTTAAATCAACAATTTACAACAATAAGGCTATTTGTCCGGAACTTCTTTTATAGGTGTCCATATGGACACCCTACAGCCAAATAAGAATCGAGTATTCACCCAGACCATTCATGTTTTAATCACACAAAACAGCTAAATGATGTCCCAAATACAAAACGGACTTAATCTTCCAAGGTTGCGCCCTCCTCTGGCTTATGAAGGTCGCAGAAAGAAGTACAATGAAGGGGCTTGATCTTCAGCCTACATGATGGTTATTGCATTAATTATTTAATATCAAAATGGAACAGATCTGGAAAGTTACTATATATATATATATATATATATATATATATATATATATATATATATATATATACAATACACATATATATGTAGTATATTTTATGTGTTAAAAAAATAATGACACCTTTATTGTTATCAATAAGCGATATTACTAAAATGTTTCCAAACCAATGCAAAAGATCAAGCTGGTCCGTTATAGCTTACATGGTGTATGTACGTCACTTGAGGTGCAGATTAATCTGTGCAAACTTACGCATATTTTTCTTGTATTAGGAGTTACCACTAATGTGAAAAGTCTGCAACCAGCCCACAGTGGCAAACCGCTGAGACCGATGAGGAAACGGTAACTACCGCTACGGAAACGGTAACTATCGCTACAGAAACGGTAACTGCCGCTACAGAAACGGTAACTGCCGCTACAGAAACGGTAACTGCCGCTACAGAAACGGTAACTATCGCTACAGAAACGGTAACTATCGCTACAGAAACGGTAACTATCGCTACAGAAACGGTAACTGCCGCTACAGAAACGGTAACTGCCGCTACAGAAACGGTAACTGCCGCTACAGAAACGGTAACTATCGCTACAGAAACGGTAACTATCGCTACAGAAACGGTAACTGCCGCTACAGAAACGGTAACTGCCGCTACAGAAACGGTAACTGCCGCTACAGAAACGGTAACTACCGCTACAGAAACGGTAACTGCCGCTACAGAAACGGTAACTATCGCTACAGAAACGGTAACTATCGCTACAGAAACGATAACTATCGCTACAGAAACGGTAACTATCGCTACAGAAACGGTAACTATCGCTACAGAAACGATAACTATCGCTACAGAAACGATAACTATCGCTACAGAAACGATAACTGCCGCAACAGAAACGGTAACTGCCGCTACAGAAACGGTAACTACCGCTACAGAAACGGTAACTACCGCTACAGAAACGGTAACTGCCGTTGTAGCGAGAGTGGCTGGCCTGGATCTTAGCATATCTCTCTCTCTCTCCTCGCCGCCACCCTCCCCTCGCCCTCCCTCTGCTTGTAGCTGTTGAGAACAACTGCACAAAACTGACGTTACTCCATCTGCGATCGACTAGTTTTGCCTCACGTCAGGTCCCGGATGTGTGGCACAAAAGTTTGAATTTCAGATCTGAATTTTTCAAATACAAAAGTTTCAACTTTACCACAATACACATAAAAAAAAAACAAAGATTCAATATGAAATATGGTAATTTGGATTCAGTTTTTTGAAGCAATTATTCAAACAGGCATATTCAGATTCAAATTGAATGATTCAAATTCAAATATAAAGAATTCAGATTCGCTCCCCAGTGGCACAAAGTTTATCCCATAAACCGGCTGCTTCTTCGTAAAACCATGTCAGTGGCAGAAGGAATCAACTCCTCAGCTACAGTGTTTGAACCAGGAAACTGTAAAAACTGCTTTATACGACAGCTGAGTAGTTTAAGTAATCCACAGGCTTGTCTTTTCAGGATGAGACGTTCCCAAGTGGCTTCCTGCTGTCAGACGCGGATATTTTGAGACATACAACACTGGTCTCTCTTCGTTAGCCACCACTGACCATTATTAGTTTAATTTAGCAGCAGAACCACTCAGCTCTGTGTTTCTCTGTTTTCCCGCCTGAAATTCAACTTTTCTTTTTAAATAAACTGTCCTGAAACACTCCGTCTGAAAATG
This sequence comes from Melanotaenia boesemani, assembly GCF_017639745.1. Classification (NCBI taxonomy): domain Eukaryota; kingdom Metazoa; phylum Chordata; class Actinopteri; order Atheriniformes; family Melanotaeniidae; genus Melanotaenia; species Melanotaenia boesemani. Next base: position 1,683,386 of record NC_055682.1, on the reverse strand, counting down.
ATCACCATGGATGTTCAAAGACATCTCAATGTGCATGTTTACAACGTTCCGATAATGGGAAAAACATGCTTCATTAAACATTCCAACTGGAAGTTTCTGATCATTCGGAGCAGAATGTCATTCCGATCCAGTCGGGTGTGTTCGTGCCCATGAAAATACATTCCATGATTCAGGTAGAAACAATCGTTACGGAGCAAGTCTGTTACGTTAGCAGTACGTCAACGTTACGTTATCCCGAACTTTCCATTCCAGCTTCGCTCCTTTTACGCAGCGAAGTTCATTTAGGAAAGAGGACCAGAACAGAGTGGTTGAAACTTCTGGAAGTCTGTTCAAGCCAACACGATTTATTCTGATCAAACACGATGAAGGAACAGGTCACATCTGGAACCTGACTGAACATTTAGCTCATGTAAACGTGTTCGAATGTAACGTGTTTAACATGTAAACATGTTAACGTCAACATGACTGCTGAGACATGCAGCAGGTTCAGCTCTGAAGTAGGTCAGAGGGAGAACCGTCATTACTGGGTTAAATTCAGATGCGGGGGTATTTCCCCTCATGGTGCCGGGGGGGGGGGGTCATGTTTCAGAAGGAAGACGGTGTGATGAAGATGAGCCCTGAGGATCTTCATCCTGCTGCTTCCAGTCTCAGAGTTGATCAGCTTTCACAATTAATCCCACTATTAAACATCAGCATTAATGAATCCTACAGACCCTCGTCTTCCTGACTGTCCACGGGGATCGTCTCAGTCTGGAAACAGGAAATCCGTCCAGCAGGAGAACCAGCAGCTCGTAGCACCAAGGAAAACGTTCAGTAACTGGTTAATGATGCCAATGTTTAATGTAACTCTGACATTAAATGACCTCCTGGTCGAACTCTGTCCGACTCTGGTTCGTTTACTGGAGGTTAAATTATACGGATGGTGGACAGTTTCTCTGAGGCAGGCAGCAACCTCCGCCTGTAAAATGTGAAGCCTACGTGGAAGTGGAAAAAACTGCAGTTCCCCCCTCGTCCACTAGGGGCTCCAAAACAGAGCAAATCCCCATAGACTCCCATGTTAAAAAGACCAACTTCACAGCAGAAATAAACATTTTTAAAGCCTGGTACAAAAATCCATTTTAGGATTAAAAGGTCAAGTTTACCTTCATGACAACTGGGGGGGGTGAAGTTTTTTCTAACTCATCCGTTTGGATGTTATTTAATCTTTAAATTCAGCATAATTAGGGGCGTGTCCTTTTGATTGACAGGTATCCAATATCCGTGGTAAGAAGGGAGAGTGCAGCACAACCGCGGTTTTTAGCCGGCTAACAGCGCGCCTTAGTTTTAGCCCTACAGTACCTTCGTTAGCTGGTTAGCTACCGTTAGATCCAAGATGGCTCAGTTAGCTCTTAGCTACAAGGGTAACTCAGAGTTTGACAGATGTCAATTATCCACCCCCACACTCACAGCCCCCTTCTCAGCTCCACCTCTTTGCTAATTTTAGGATTTTCCAGGAGCAACGGCAGGCGTGACGCTGCCAAAATGGCAGAAAGAAACGCCCAACAAGCTTCACTTTTGTTCTTCAGAAACCTACGGGTGACGTCACGGAGGCTCCGCCCATCTTTTATATACAGTCTATGACCTAAGGCAGGGCTACTCAATTCGGTCCTACGAGGGCCGCAATCCAGCAGGTTTTCCATGTATCCCTGCACCAACACACCTGAGTCAAATTAATGAGTCATTGTGTAGAACCTGATTGGCTGTTAGAGCCACCTAATTTGACTCAGGTGTGTTGGTGCAGGGATACATGGAAAACCTGCTGGATTGCGGCCCTCGTAGGACCGAATTGAGTAGCCCTGACCTAAGGTATTTTGCCGGCCAGGGTTTGATGGTCTGTAGAAGCGAGTGTATTTAATTCCAGATATGTGGTCTGGTTTCTTTATTTCCACAGCAGAGTGCATTTAGATTGAATTTACTTGACTTTGTTCTATTATTTTATGCTGGCATCAAAGATAGAAACAAAACGTAAAGAACTATAAGGAGTGTTGATGTGGTTTTATACATTTATAGTGAAATAAACTGAATAATCTGACAGGAAGTGGAAACAGAGATGGAGACACAGAGACACGGAGACACAGAGACACGTAGACGTAGAGACACATAGACACAGAGACACTGATACAGAGACATGGAGATAAAAAGACACAGAGACACAGAGACACGAGACACAGAGACGCAGAGACACGAGACACAGAGATACAGAGACATGGAGACACAGAGACATGAGACAGAGATGCATGGAGACATGGAGACCCAGAGACACGAGACACAGAGACACAGAGACATGGAGACACAGAGACACATAGACGTAGAGACACATAGACACAGAGACACTGATACAGAGACATGGAGATAAAAAGACACAGAGACACAGAGACACGAGACACAGAGACGCAGAGACACAGTGACATGAGACACAGAGATACAGAGACACAGAGACATGGAGACACAGAGACACAGAGACACGAGACAGAGATACAGAGATGCAGAGACATGGAGACACAGAGACACAGAGACATGGAGACACAGAGACACGAGACACAGAGACATGGAGACGCAGAGACATGGAGACACAGAGACACGAGACACAGAGACATGGAGACACAGAGACACGAGACACAGAGACATGGAGACACAGAGACACAGCTACAGAGACATGGAGACACAGAGACACGGAAGCATGGAGACATGGAGACACAGAGACACGGAAGCATGGAGACATGGAGACACAGAGACACGGAAGCATGGAGACATGGAGACACAGAGACGGAGACACAGAGACACAGAAGCATGGAGACATGGAGACACAGAGACGGAGACATGGAGACACAGAGACACGGAAGCATGGAGACATGGAGACACAGAGACACGGAAGCATGGAGACACAGAGACGGAGACATGGAGCCACAGAGACACAGAAGCATGGAGACACAGAGACACGGAAGCATGGAGACATGGAGACACAGAGACACGGAAGCATGGAGACATGGAGACACAGAGACATGGAAGCATGGAGACACAGAGACACGGATACAGAGACATGGAGACACAGAGACACGGATACAGAGACATGGAGACACAGAGACACGGAAGCATGGAGACACAGAGACATGGAAGCATGGAGACACAGAGACATGGAAGCATGGAGACACAGAGACACGGATACAGAGACATGGAGACACAGAGACACAGAAGCATGGAGACATGGAGACACAGAGACATGGAAGCATGGAGACATGGAGACACAGAGACACGGATACAGAGACATGGAGACACAGAGACACGGATAAAGAGACATGGAGACACAGAGACACGGAAGCATGGAGACATGGAGACACAGAGACACAGATACAGAGACATGGAGACACAGAGACACAGAAGCATGGAGACATGGAGACACAGAGACATGGAAGCATGGAGACATGGAGACACAGAGACACGGATACAGAGACATGGAGACACAGAGACACGGATACAGAGACATGGAGACACAGAGACACGGAAGCATGGAGACACGGAAGCATGGAGACACAGAGACACGGAAGCATGGAGACATGGAGACACAGAGACACGGAAGCATGGAGACATGGAGACACAGAGACACTGAAGCATGGAGACATGGAGTTACAGGGAGATGTCCAGTTTTCTTTTTGTTGTGACTTCTGTTCTGTTGCTGCTGCGTTCATTGTTCTGTTCACGGTTCTGGTGCTGATGGTCGTGACCCTGCTTCAAGATCCAGATCCGGTCCAAGGATGGATATAAAAGGTTTAATTGATTTAATTGAAGCCTAATTGACTTTCAGGTTTAATTGAAAATTAAAGATGTTTATTTTAAGTCAAGCTGGATCAGAAAGTTCTCCGTCTGTTCTGGTCCAGTTTCAGGTCCGGTTCTACAGGGTTTTGACGTGTGTGATGATGCGTTTACATCTAGAACTATCAGACCTGAGTCTAGTTTTTCCAGCTCACAGCTACTGAAACGTTCCAGGAGGAACTTTGTTCTGAGGGAAGTTCATGGAAGCGGGGCGACAGTTTGTCTGACATGGAGAACCAAGGACAGAACCGGATCAGAACCAACGTAAAGCTCTAGAGTCTGCTTTGTGTTGTCATGGAAGACAACACAAAGCAGACCAGAATACTCCCAGTCTGTCCGCTAACAAAACCTCACTGATCCAGAATCAGACCAGGACATCATCATCATCAGTGTGAGGAAAACCGCCAATCAGACTTCATGGAAACTGACCCGGTCCAGCACATGAGGAAGTTGTTTGACACAATAACATCTAATCCGTGTTTTCCTCCTCCTGAACATGTTTAAAACAGGAGGTGTGTGTGTCGTGATTCAGTGTGTGAAGTCATTCAGACCGACGAGTGTGTCACCAGGTTGGTTGTGATCGGTTCAGGTTCCCTCTCTGTCTAAAGGAGAAACCTTTACAGAGTACACCTGGATGGAAACCCAACACCCTGCCCCCCATAACAAATCTGACTTAAGACACACACACACACACCCTCCACGTGTTACAAGCTGCTGTCATGTGTGTGTGTCTCACCATGCCGTTTCCGTGTGTCAGAAGTTTAATAATCCAGGTTTATGTTCCATCTTCTCTCTCTCTCTCTCTGTGCTGTGTTAGTGTCTCTTGTCCGTCAACTTTGACTCCCAACAGTCACATTGGAGCCGCCCACACGCCAAGCCCCGCCCCCACACTATACCCCACCCACCAGCTGCCACTCATTCCTCTCTCCCTCCTTTTCCTCCCCTCTCTGCTGCCCTCTGCTGGAAGTCTGAGCTTCATCTTCACCAGGATTCATGATCAGTTTGCACCGACAACATTCAACAACATTCCCGGCTTTTCCAGGTCCAAAAAGAGAATTCCCACATAGAACTGAGAATTCCAACATGTTAAAGAATACTTTTCATTAGAAATATTCCAGAACTTTCCAGTTTTATTTTCCGTTGTCTTTCCATAGACATGAAAAAAACCTTGTGGAATCTCATCTTCCAGCCTGATTATGTTGAGCCACACAATTCCAACATATCTCTCATCACAAACAACATTTCGCCATTTTTATTCCAAACTTCCATTGTCCATTTATAGATGAAAAAGACCTTGTGGAATCTCATGATGGCTGCAGGAGTTTTATGAGCAGAGAAGCCACATTAAGATGATTGGATTAGGGAACTAACTAATCCCGGAGGAACACAGCCTGATGCTGATCATGAGGATCCATATTTAATAAGTTATATTTAGATTATTCACATGCAGTCTGAGCTCCGCCTCCGCCTGACGGGATAGTGTGGAAGGGGAAACTGATCTGGACGGAGCTTCCTGGTGTCTTATCGGCCAAATTCAGGGAGCTGTTGTTCCACAGTGATCACACAACAAACTGGAAGCTGCTAATTTGAGGTGATCAGAGGGGGAAACTAAGCCTGAATTCTGATGCTCAGACATGATTCCCGTTCTGGATCAGAGCTATTTTACATCTTTGATGTCCAACATTTCAGGTGGAAACTGTGAAACAAAATTATAACAGTTAAACGTCCTCCTGTGGTCACATGATTCAATCAGCTGATATTAAATAAACAAATGTAATAAATGAGTTGATTCTAGTTTCTCAGTCTGAGCTCAGATCATGAAAACAGCCTGATGAAGATGAAGGTTATTTCTGCTCCATCATTCATCATCCCAACAAATTCCCTAGGACTCATTCCTAGATGAACTGGGCTGCTGTCCTCTGGTTTCCACTCAAAGTAATGTGCTTTTCTTTTAGGAGGAGGTAACATTTCTATTTTCTGCTGTACCAACCCGTACCGTACCAATCCATACCGTACCATACCAATTAAGACCATACTAGGGCTGGGCAATAAAACGATAACGATATGTATTGCGAAATAACTTTTTCTCAATAGTAATATGAGACTATCGCGATAGAGCTGAATCTGAATTAAGCACCATGTGGAACCAATCACTCCGGGAACATAGTCGGTCAGGTTAGGTTGACGTACAGCACAGGCGAAGCTATTAGCTGTGTCCCAATTCAGGGTCTGCACACTTCGAAGTGCGCAGACTACGTAGGCTACAGAGTGTCCTCCGTAGTCTACACACTTCAAAGTCTGCTTAACGTTGGTGAAATGGGACAGCCTACCTAGTCTACAAGAATTTCCCATAGCAACAACACAGGACGTTTAATCACTTAAACCTCAGAAATTACTCGTAGGAAACGTCAGTAGACGCTGAACACGGAGCGGCAACACCGACAGTTTAAAAAAAAAAAAAAAAAAAAAAACGGTTTGAGGCTCTGTTGTTTTCCAGCCGGTACACACTTCATTAACCCCTTAAAAGTATCTGAATATCAAATATTACCGAATTTTAATGTCACCATTTAACAAACATGCTTTAAATGTACTTGATTTTGTAACGTTTATACTAAAGTGTAGTTAAAAAAAACCAACTTTTTTTAAAATAAAACTTTATTTAAACTTAAGACGACTCTTGTGAGGTTGCTGATTCGCCACCGTCCTGTGCGCAACGAATTGTGGGAGAAAAGAGGCCGCGAAGGATGCATCACCAGCAGCCTTCGTTTGAGGCCAAACGAAGTGCGGATTCGAAGGGTGGATTCGGAGGGTCCTTCAAATTCTGTGAATTGGGACAGTACTTCGCGCACCGCGATGACGTATGTGGCCGACGAATCCGCACTTGGAAGTGTGCAGACCCTGAATTGGGACACACCTAATGAGCAGCACGTGTGTAGTTTGAGCTGCAGTAGCCGACTAGCCGACGCGGCAGCCGAAAAAAATGAGTGGTTCGTCTGGAGAACCGTCAACCATGGATGACGAGGTCACTGAAAAGGACACGGATCAACGTTCAAATGCCGAAGAAATTGTTGAAAGGAAGGGCCCAAAAAGTTCGGTAGTGTGGAGGTATTTCGGTTATTTAAAGTCTGACAAAAAACAGAGTAGCGTGCACTGTAAACTGTGCAGAAAGCATGTTCCCACAAAGTCTAGATTTTTATTTTCTCTAATTTATTGCCTTAGAGCATCAGATTGTTGCATTTTATTTAATTGTCTTTGGAGGCTGCTTTAATTTGCACTAAGGGTTTCAACAAATCTTTATTTTATTTTCTTTTATTTTGTATTTAAAAAAAACAACCCAACAGACTTCTGTATATAAGGACAAGGAAAGATTCTGAGAATTTAATTTTAATTCATTTGATATTGACAAATGCTTGTCCATTTTATGTCTGTTCTCCTTTCGAACTTGAAAACGTTAATCTATTTTTTAGAATTAATATTTGTTTTTAAATGGAGTAGACCAAACACTTTAGTGGTCTGTTTTGTTATTGTTCTCTTTTGAAGCTTGAAAGCTTCTGCCTTGACTTTTAGTTTGTAATATGTACCTTTTTTTTAAGTTATTTTAAACAGTTGCATTAGGTTCCTTCAGTACATCTGTCATGCTGTACCTATTGTAGGAAATAAATATTTAAATCAAAACAATCCTCTCACTTTTGATGATTTCACATCTCAGTTATGAGCAACAGATTATTTAAATTTGACAAATAGTGATTTGAGTTTTATATCGTGATATATATCGATATCGCCTAAAATGAAAATAAATATCGTGATATGAAAAAATCGTATATCGCCCAGCCCTAGACCATACCAAACCGTACCAATCCATACCGTACCGTACCATACCAAACCTTACCGTACCAATCCATACCTTACAGTACCATACCAACCCATATCAATCCACACCGTACCGTACCAATCCATACCGTACCAATCCATACCGTACCGTACCAATCCATACCTTACAGTACCATACCAACCCGTATCAATCCACACCGTACCGTACCAATCCATACCGTACCAATCCATACCGTACCGTACCAATCCATACCTTACCGTACCATACCAACCCGTATCAATCCACACCGTACCGTACCAATCCACACCGTACCATACCAATCCATACCGTACCAATCCATACCGTACCATACCAATCCATACCGTACCATACCAATCCATACCGTAACATACCAATCCATACCGTACCAATCCATACCGTACCATACCGATCCATACCGTACCGTACCAATCCATACCGTACCGTACCAACCCGTACCAATCCATACCGTACGTTATGGAACGGTACAATATGGTACAGTACGGTCTGGGTTGGTGAAGTATGTTACGGTATGGTTCGGTATGATATGCTACGGTACAGAGAACGGTTAAAAAAGGGGGGTTAACCATTTACATCTACTTGTGCAGTACAGGCACACACAGAGATGGACCCTTCCCTGGTGCAATAACCTCATCTTCATCCGTAGTGTAATAATTTAAACTCATATTCTATACAAGCCATATCTGGCTCCTTTGCCTTTATTTATCTTTATTTTTATCTTATTTATCTGTGTGTTGCTCTTTTTGACTCATTTTGCTCTTTCGTACCTGTGTGCTTGTTTACCTGCTTTTTCTATTGTGCTGCTGGAATTTTGAATTTCCCGAGGAAGTCATCCCAAGGGATTAATAAAGTTAGGTAAGTCTACCGTACGGTACAGTACCAACTTTATTTATACACCTACTTAGGTTTCAGCCAGAGCTGAAACAAAGCACTGATACACAAATAAAATCAATACAAATACAAACATGAGACATAAGAACAGCTGAACCCAACACAATCAAAATCAATTAAATTAAATAAATAAAATCAAATAAAAAACTAAGTCTTGTTGGGGTTGAAAACAAAAGAATGAAAATGGGTTTTAAGACGAGTTTTAAAAATGGACAGTGAAGTGTAAAGGCAGATTATTGTGGAGCAGTAACAGAGAAGGCCGGTCTCCTGGGATTAAACGGAGACCCTGTACATCTGCAGCTGGATTCCACAGAGTCGTCAGCACCAGTGAAACCAGTGAAACCAGTGAAACCAGTGCGGGGTCGAGGCTTTGTGCTGGTTTCCAAGGTGCTGCTGGGAGTCAGTCGCTGGTCTCCAGGAGCTGCAGAGGAAAACTTCTTTCATGGGCTCAGAGAGGGGAAACAGGCGAGCAGACCGTGAAACTAACTGGCAGAACCACAAAGACAGACCCCCCCCCTTCCAATGGTGTTTAATGGGAGCACTGGGACATAGAAGAACCCTGTTCTGTTGTGGTCCAGGCCCACTTCAGCTCAGGCTTTCTGCTGACTGCAGATCAGATTAACAGTGACGGAGACATTGTGATAATGGCAGCGGTTACCATGGCAACATGGATGACTGCCCAGCTCTCTCATGACCAGAGACAGGACGGACTCACAGGAAGTCATCAACATCTAACAGCAAATAAAAACAATGTAAACAACAACTACTAGGTTCCCTGTTTAGTTTTTATTTGATGGAAGTGGAAAAATATTTAGATATTAAAATCTGTAAATCATCTGTATTATACCACAGAGAATTCAAAGATGTAGAAAACTCATCAACTCATATCTGATCCCCAGTAGCAGATCGCCAACATCTCAGATGGTGAAACTGAGACATTTCACCATGTGATAGAAAACATGAGCTGAAAGTGAATCAGCATGTCTGGAAAAGTAACTGTACAAACCAGAAACACCTGGAGGAGCCAAGAAAAGACAAGGGAACAACAGCAGCGATGATTATCAGCTGACTCCGATCTGCTGCGACAAACAAAGACTGAGCGGAGCGGCGTGGACAGAAATGAACTCGTCCAAGGCCAGCCAGGCCCTTAGAAAGCAGGAAATACAACCCACATGGACGAGGAACTGGAAAGCGTGGATAAAACTGCTCGGGACTCCAGAAGAAGCAAAAAAATAATGATAAGAGACATGGAGGAGGTGGACACATTTAAATGACAAAGATATGAATATTAGTGCAGCTCATTATGAGTAGATTTTCTTTTATTTTCTTTATTTGTTGGTGTACTTTTGTAAATACACCTCATGACCAGCCATATATACAGTATTTATAAAACTAAGGCATCCCTCACCCACCCTCCCATCTCTCCTGGGTAGGCTGGTGGGGCTGGGTTCCTCTACCAGAGTCCTGCAGGGTCCTCCAGTATCTTAGCTGTACCTAGGGCTGCTCTCTTCTCCAGGTATCTGTTGGAGCCACCTCTCTTTGCGTCAAGCGATGGATAGTTAAGCTCCCTGAAAACGGACCAAGTTTCGCACATAACCATAATGGGCCTTTAGCGTACAGCTGGTTGCCATCCATGTAGAGGAGGTGTCTGATGGCAGCCCCATTCCTGAGTTGGTAGCCAGTCTTGTTGATTCATTGGCTGAGGGGGTTCAGGCCTATGCAGAGCAGCAGCAGGGACAGAGCATCTCCTCGCTATGTACCACATTTGACAAGTCTCCACCAAATGTGGTACATAGCAAGGACATGCTCTTCTCCTGAGAGCGTAACAGGGTGGGTTGTAATGGAACTTCAGTTTCTCTGGAGGAACCAGAATGAAGCTAAATGAACGGTTGCCATGACACCACATCATTCCCAACATGGACACGGAGTTCCTGCAAATCAACCAGGACATCAGATCAGTTTTTCCTCCATCAACCAGCTACATGTGACGTGGAGAACAAAAATCAAATGTCAGCTCGGAAATAGAATAATCAGTTCAACTTATTTCATTCTACGTCTATAATACAGAGGACTGCAGGTATAAATTAGCCCGAGGCTAACTCTGATGGATCAAATGGAAACATTTATGCTTGAACCTAAATAACATTAAATGAAAAATATGAACAAGGAAAGAATGAAAATCATCCAAAATAAACTTGAATAATTTCTTTGGCTCATTTATTGAAGAAAAAGTAAAAATAAAAACAAAGAGCCAGCTAGACCCAGCCTGATCCAGTCATGGTCAACATCTACAACTGTGGACTAGAACTGCCTCCAGAACCAGACCTACATCAAGACTTGACTGGGACCAAGAGTCACATGACTTTCAACAGGGATGAAAGATACATGACTTCTTCGGGACGGGAGTCACATGACTTCTATGTTGTCAATGCAGAAATTTGACATTGAGTGTTGAAAACGAGTGAAATGCTGCCACCTACTGTCTGCCTGTAGTGCCTGTTTTTGACCAGCTGAATAGAAACAGGTTATGGGTTCAGAAAATCACTAAAATGCTTTGTATACAAAGTTTTGGGTGAGATAAACTGTACTGAATATCAATAACTTCTGGAAAATGAGACATGGGATTTGGTGGACATACTAAAGGACAGAAAGGACACATGATGAAACCTTTTCACCTGTGGTGTGATTCAGCTCAATTTGTACATGACTGTCATTTGCCATCTAGAATAATCTACATGTGCACCAGGTGGATGTGGTAACTTCATTCCTAAATGGGCACCTGAAAGAAGAAATCTACATGGACCAACCAGAAAGATACAGGAAGCCAGGGAGGAACACCTGGGGCCTCATGTCTAAACCTACAGGTGGCTACCGGTAGCGTACGTAGGGAAGAAAGAAAACTTCCAGATTTATCAACGCACACACGTCCCACGCCTGTTTCCGTTTATAAATCAGAATCAACTCTAAAGTTGGTGCACGTGAGGGAGCGTGTTGCCCCGCCCACATGGTGCTATAAAAGGTCAGGTAACCCCCTGTAATAAATATTCATCACATCATTTCCATGATGGCTCGGGATGAAAAAGGAGGGAAGAAAGGAATTTCTTCGGAATGTGAGACTGAGATCAAGATGATCCATGTAGGAAAAGTACAGATAATCTTAGACTGCTAGCAGCCTATTTAGTGTTAAATAATATTTCTTTCTAGTTCCTGGTGCTCCAGCTGGGTGGGCGGGGCTCCAGCTGTGGGTGGAGAGGGTGAGGCCAGAGACTCCATCCACCACAGCAGCAGCCGAGTCCTCAGAGGAAGTCCTGCAGGTGCAGAAGGACACCATCACTGCTATTAACCAGGTGGACAAGGAGCTGCAGGAGATGAAGGCTGGAGAGAAACTGGGACGCCACTAAAAAGCTTTGTGGAGAAATAAAAACTCTTCTACATGTTTCTAAGCGTTGCATCACTTCTAGACCTCCAGCCTCCAGTCTGGTCCCGCTCTGCTGGGACTAGAAGGAATGAGTCATGGTGGACCCGGGCCGACCGGCCTCTACCTCCACCCGGTTCATGGTGGACCCGGGCCGACCGGCCTCTACCTCCACCCGGTTCATGGTGGACCCGGACCGACCGGCCTCTACCTCCACCCGGTTCATGGTGGACCCGGACCGACCGGCCTCTACCTCCACCCGGTTCATGGTGGACCCGGACCGACCGGCCTCTACCTCCACCCGGTTCATGGTGGACCCGGACCGACCGGCCTCTACCTCCACCCGGTTCATGGTGGACCCGGACCGACCGGCCTCTACCTCCACCTGGTTCATGGTGGACCCGGACCCACTGGCCTCTACCTCCACCTGGTTCATCCTGCAGCTTTAGTCCATCACCAGCAGCGATCCCATCGGGGAAACCGGACGTTGCTGCAAACTGCATGGTTGTGTTTCCTGTTCATGTAACGTTGGGGTGAACCGATGATGCCGTCTAACACGGCTGAAGGTCCCCGACCCGGCAGCCGGGTCCCTCTGAAAGGTGCCGGTTGCCAGAAAACCCACTTAGCACCTGCAGAAGGACCTGGTTCCTCCTGGCCTGGCCTGGTTCCTCCTGATGGTCTCTGGAACGCCGGGTCCAAAGCATCATGGAGGTCCGAGACAATCACTGCAGTCTGAAGCAGGTTCTGAGCCATGCAGTAAGTCTTGCTGGTCTCTGAAAAGCCGGTCCCTCCAGAGTCTGGCTCCATGTGGTCCAGCAGAGCCAGATCAGCCGTTGAAACACCTGGTTGTAGCCTAAGGAGCACGTTTCCATGGCGACCATGTTATTTAATAGTAATGATTATTAATGTGTGGAACCTGCTGGCAGCTTCTGCTTAATAACATCTAGTTTTTTACTGAGCGTGCACTCTTAGAGTATTAGTAGTAATATCAAATGTGTCTGTATTCATGTTTGAAAGTATCTTTAATATCTAACATGAGGTGTGAACGGTAACGTGATTCCGAACAAACGTCACATCGTCTCTGGTTTTATTCTGAACCGTTTCTCCAGATTTAGTTTGTACGGCAGGTCAGAGTAGCCGTGGAGGTAGGACCATTCTCCCTCCAGGTTTGGTTTTTAGAAATCCAGAAGTTGAGTAGAACTGGGGTACGGCAGTTTCTGTACCTACGCCAGCTTTAGAAATGAGGCTCCAGGTGTGCAAACTGAAAGAATCAATCTATGGACCATTAACAGTCTCCTCGCTGTTGGAGCAAAACATTCACAGAGTTCATGAAGCAGTTCAGAGCACATCAGACCTCTGAGTGTTTATGAGATAATCACAGGAGCTGGAGGTACTTGCTGTTTATGTGGACGATCTGATCTTGATTACACAATCAACAGAAAGCAAGAACAAGCTGAAACTGGCTCTCATATGGGTGAAGTGTCCTACGTCCTGGGCATCTCTCTCCCCGACAGAGCAAAGAACTGAAGAACTTCTCTGACAATATGAATGAACTGCAGTTCATTAAATTAATAATCCCAGAAGTTTCAGTGTTACAGCAGCAAGATGCAAAAATACTATATGCAGGACACACTTACACATCCAGGTCAAAAATAGAAAAGAGATGTGAAAGAAAAAACTATATACACACACACACACACACACACACACACACACACACGTTTATTAACAAACATAGATAAATATATTTGGTAATCCTGGAGGAATCCCTGCTCTGTACAGTCAGTGGCCAGAAGCTGTTAGAACAAGGCGCTGTTTATTCTGTTGAACCAGCTGGGGAAACACTAGGCAAGAAAAAAAGGGGCTAAGAAGATAATCTTACAAGTTTTGAAGTAAAAAGGTTTGTTTTCTTGATACTATTTGTCAAGCGGAGCGTGGCTCTTGGTAATTTAGTTTAATATGGAGTGCCTTAATGCCATCGTGAAATTAAATTGGAGGGTTAATGCAAAAATTTGACAAGGAGAGTTGAAAAAGAGTGAAATTCTGTCACCGACTGTCTGCCTTCACTTCCTGTTTTTCACTTGAATAAATCATAACATGCTGAAAATTACAACTTCTACTAGGAACCAGTCCATTGACAGGGTCACATGACTTCCACCGGGAACAGGAGTCACATGACTTCTACTAGGAACCAGTCACATGACAGGGTCACATGACTTCCACCGGGACCAGGAGTCACATGACTTCTACTAGGAACCAGTCGCATGACAGGGTCACATGACTTCCACCGGGAACAGGAGTCACATGACTTCTACTAGGAACCAGTCACATGACAGGGTCACATGACTTCCACCGGGACCAGGAGTCACATGACTTCTACTAGGAACCAGTCGCATGACAGGGTCACATGACTTCCACCGGGACCAGGAGTCACATGACTTCTACTAGGAACCAGTCACATGACAGGGTCACATGACTTCCACCGGGACCAGGAGTCACATGACTTCTACTAGGAACCAGTCGCATGACAGGGTCACATGACTTCCACCGGGAACAGGAGTCACATGACTTCTACTAGGAACCAGTCGCATGACAGGGTCACATGACTTCCACCGGGACCAGGAGTCACATGACTTCTACTAGGAACCAGTCACATGACAGGGTCACATGACTTCCACCGGGACCAGGAGTCACATGACTTCTACTAGGAACCAGTCCATTGACAGGGTCACATGACTTCCACCGGGAACAGGAGTCACATGACTTCTACTAGGAACCAGTCACATGACAGGGTCACATGACTTCCACCGGGACCAGGAGTCACATGACTTCTACTAGGAACCAGTCACATGACAGGGTCACATGACTTCCACCGGGAACAGGAGTCACATGACTTCTACTAGGAACCAGTCGCATGACAGGGTCACATGACTTCCACCGGGACCAGGAGTCACATGACTTCTACTAGGAACCAGTCACATGACAGGGTCACATGACTTCCACCGGGAACAGGAGTCACATGACTTCTACTAGGAACCAGTCGCATGACAGGGTCACATGACTTCCACCGGGACCAGGAGTCACATGACTTCTACTAGGAACCAGTCACATGACAGGGTCACATGACTTCCACCGGGAACAGGAGTCACATGACTTCTACTAGGAACCAGTCACATGACAGGGTCACATGACTTCCACCGGGACCAGGAGTCACATGACTTCTACTAGGAACCAGTCACATGACAGGGTCACATGACTTCCACCGGGGATAAGTTACATGACTTCGATGTCCAGAACTGTTTCTGACTCCATCAGGACCATCTGGATCCAGGTCCTCTCCAAGATGTCCAGAACTGTCTGATAAACACCTGGCAGAGGATCCGCCCTCTCTCACCTGGATTAAATCAGCTGGTTGACCGCTGAGATCCCGTCATTTCATGTTTCTATTCACGTTTTGTTTTTATCTCAAGCTGCTGGTTTCTCTCAGAAAGTAAAAACCTCCTTCCCATCCTCCACCTTCCCCTTCCTGTCCTCCACCTTCCTGGAGGTAGCAATTGGTGGATAGCATTGCGGTTGTCACGGCAACTCGCACAGCTGAACAAGCTGAAGTCACTGAACTGTACTTGTGAAGTTTTCCTGAATGAAAAGGAGCTGAACTGAAGCTGGCTGAAGTTTGGCTGGAGGACATACATGGAGAAAATTCCGGTAGCAGAGAGGAACATGTGGTCGAGAAATGGCGACTGAAAGTCATAAATTATACGACTGCCAGCTCTGGTTTTATTAATATGTCAGATGTGCTAATAACGGTTTCAATGTTCTTCCAGGATTATTTATGGTTCTTGAAGTCAGATATGAGGGATTCTTGATTCTACATTACGTGGTTTAGTTTGCTCGTATGACGAAGTTGCCGGTACACTTCCCAGGCAGCATCATCTCGCGCTGGGCGGGAAGTTGCCGGGCTTTGGCCCTCGGCTTTAACAGTTGTCCCGGCGGCATGTCTATTAACATCAATAAATTCATTGTAAAGATATTCCCAAGTTGTTCCAGTTAATATTTATCAGATCATTAATAAATTGATCAGAGTTCAATTTCTTATATTATCTGATTTTAATTAACTTTTAAGTAAATTTTACATACAAAAAAATGATTGAGTGGTAGACGTGTTAGCAGCCTTTAAGATCAGAATCCGTCAAGCAACGTGTTCTAGAGGTAAGATTTCTTCTTTAAGGAAATTTGTTTCTTTATCAGAAGACGTATCCAAGCAGTTTTTATTCAAATCTCCAAGTAAGATTAATTTCTTGCTACTGGAGATGGAGCTAATAGTAGAGATGGGGGTGGTCTATATATACTACCAATAATGAGACATTTACATAAAGATGTAACGTAATGAATATATTTTCTAGCTCACTCTCCAAGTTAGAACAGACGTATACAGAACAGAAACACCCGGAGCCCTGGAGCGCTTGTCAGATCCACAGCACATGATTTATTTCATTACCAGAGGTGCATTATTACGCCCGGTCTCACAGTGCAATGATGCAGGTTTATGTAGAACAACTTTAGGCAAAAGACTCCTAATGTTACATGAACATGTTTAATCGATAGAGATGCTGTGTCTACTCAAGCAAACATGAAATACCAGACTGAAGTGATTGCAAAAGTCATTAACTGTGGCACACACAGACAAAACATAAAACAGACACAAACATAAAAATAAATGAACTTATACAACAAAAAGGCCCAGTAGCCCCAGATACCAGGTCCCAGAGCCTTTCGTAGTTAGCCTAACTACGTGGGTCAGACCCTCAAATTAAAATCAGAGCATGTCTGCACAGAACAAAGGGTGGAAAAGATGCAGCTCAGAAAGAAATAACCAGCTAACGCAGGTTAATGAAAGTTGTCGCTAGGGGGCAGTGTCACCAAAGAAAGTCTGTCATGGCAGGAAATGGAATAACGTCACGTGTAAATGAAACAGGCCGTAAAAAGTTCCCTGTTGTATGTAAAAACTAGCGAAAGCGTGTATCTCCATCCCACTTTGTGTCAACCGGACCTTCATGAAATGGAGCTGCTAGGTTAGCGGTAGCAGATGCTGCTAGCGAACATCACCTCAGCGGGCCGTCAACGTCACGGGGAGGTTGTAGCAGACATGAGGACGGCTTTAGCGGCTGGTGGAGCGTCGCAGCTCCTCCTCCAGGTCAGGACTTAAATCAGGATTAATTCCTTCCTTCCCATCCTCCATCTTCCCGTCCTACACACACCCATCCTCCACCCGCCTGTCTGCCCCCTTCCAATCCTCCATCTTCCCGCCCTTCACAGATGTCTCTGTGGGTTGGATGCTTCACACCTCCGTGATACATTCAACACTCTGGCTCTGTACGGTCCTGAAAACGACCTCTGACCTCAGGAAGAGAAACAGGATCTTTTCAGAACCACGAGAACACGAGAAACACTCGGACGGAGACGGACAGAACACATCCTGGATCCCTCATTCACAGAACAGCTGATCATGACCTGATCAATAGTCAGTCTGGTGTGAACGGACGGAGATGCGAAGCTTCTGAACGTCCAACCAGCTGCAGGTTATTTGCGGAGTCTGTAGAAACCAGGCTGAAGCACCACGAGTCCCTGCAGGACCGCCCAGCGTCTCTTCTCACCTCTGAAAATTCCTCCTTTTACTGAAAAGCTGCAACTTTATTTTGCTTTTGACAAAATCATCTGAAATGTATTTAAAATATTATATTTATTCTAAGATGAATGAATTAAAGATGAATGAATTAAACTTTTATTCCAACTTCATGAAATAATCTCATTGTTAAGAACAGTTAAGAAGACAGAAGCTGAAACTGATCAATAAAACCTCCTCTTCCTCCATCATCATCAGATGTGGATGTCCTCACCTCCTTCGTGGAGACTCACCGGGTCTGCTCTCTCATCTCAGACGTGCTCTGGAGGCGGTTTTCTCTGGAAAACTTGCAAGCAGAACTGTGGGAATGAGTCGTGGATGGTCCAATTTTAAGCTCCATCCACACGGAAACTGAACCAAATTTGTTTAAAAAATGTTTTCCAGGAAAATGGAATTGTTTCCAGGAAGTGTGCATCCACACACCCCCCCTGAAAACTCTGAGGCAGACCTACCAGGCCTGCGGGTGGTGCTGCCACAAAATACACCAGAAACAGGAAAGACACGGAGCACGCTCAGTAGCTTCTGCAGCACTGACACTGTACATCCATCGTTGTAGCTGTGGGCGGGGTTTGGGCACAAACGTTAAGGAGGAGGCGGGGCTATGTCATCAGGGCAGGAACAATGTTTATAGGTTGTAAACAATGAAATTAAACTTTTTTTTCTCTCTGATATAAGAAATTATTGCTTCCAAGGCTCCAAAACCAAACCTCCACATGATAAAAAACTTTTGCCTCACCTGGTTTCCGTGTGGACACAAGCTCATACAGCAGATGCTCCACGTTGCTCTCTTCGCTGGGCTCAGCAGATCAGACTACTGTCAGGCTTCATGCAGCTCACACGTCTGAATGCTCATCATCAGAAACAGGAAGTAAAGATGATGATGTATATCACGTAACCTGGGGGAGTGCTGTGATTGGTCAGAATTAAATGAAAGTTGCTGTGATTGGCCAATACGCGCAGAATTCAAGATGATTGGCTGAATTTGTGATGACAGTTGGGATCAAAAAATCTGGAGGAAGTGGAATAACTTCAGTCAACACAAGAATATTTCCTCCATCCAGCATAACCAGGTCCATCAGATCCAGATGTTCCTTTAGCTAATGATGGACGAATTTCCAGAAAAACAGCTGCAACTCTTCAGCTTTTTCAGAACAAAAGGAGAAATCTGTAAAATGAAAGAAGAATCCACAAACTTCCACTCTTATTTGGGTGTATGAATTTATGTGCAGCTAACCTGATGCTACCTAGCTAACCTGATGCTAACTAGCTAACCTGATGCTAACTAGCTGTCCTGATGCTAACTAGCTGTCCTGATGCTAACTAGCTGTCCTGAACTACATCGTCACATAAAGGTCCTTCACCACGAATGATAGCTACACATCTCAGTCCCATCATTAATCATGATATCTGATCATTATTGATCATATTGGTCTAGATCAGTAGTTCCCACGGTTCCAGTATCATTTCAGCCGAGCACCGCCTCACCAGGGCTTCTGTTAGGAAGAAATGATCAAACGTGACGTGGGAAAAACTAAAACAGGAATACGGACAGAAATCTGGTTTATTTTGTACTTTTTGTATTTCATGCGTAAAAGTTTTTATTCTCTGATATTTTATTTATCTCAGGTACTTGCTGCAGTACTCCATACTACCTCCATTTAAGAAGTACTGCTGTAAATCACCAGGAAGGCAGAACTCAACCCTATACTAGGTGTGTGCCTATATATATGTATATATATGTATATATATATATAAACACAAACACACACACACACTGAGGATCTGATTTTCCAAAACACAAAACATTAGATCAGAAATTAATTATATAATAATTACACATCAGATGTAACAACTAGCCGTTTTAACGTGCACGCTTCTGGAAATGAAATGATAATTTAGGTACTCTATTTCTCTACTAAAACACCTTATATTCATTTAAAAAACATCCTTGGCTGATGTTTTTCCGTCCAACCCGGGCTAAGCTCAGGGAATCCTGGAAACGGCCTGCCTCCATCCCAACATCATCGCTGGTTATTGTTTCAGCCATTAGCTGCAGATAAACTGTTGTTTCATGAGAGAAGAGGGAGTTTAATTCATTTATTTTGTGTTTTTTATCTCAGAGAACAGCTGCAACATCTTAAAATGCTGCTGTAAACCAGCAGGTTTATTTATAACGAGCTCAGTTCAAATGAAATGGTGAAAAACTTGGTTCTGACCCAGTTCTGTGTGACTGATTCTGCTCAGACAACATTAACCAAACTCAGAACCAAAGCAGAACCAGCTGTGATTCTCTGCCCCAGTGCATTCTGGGTCATCTGGGCAGGATAGGAGGTTGTCTGAGGCTTTGAGGAGGAAATGAAAGGGAAGGATCCAGACTGGATTTAATATCCGGTTACTGAGCGCTTCAGGTGAACCTGCTGTGTCTGCAGAGTTCAGACAGCTTCATTATGCTTCAACTTCCACACGTTTCTCTACGGAAACAGACAGAAACTGGACCATGCTCCATCCCGGTAGGTCAGCTTCATGTCCGTCCCGGTAGGTCAGCTTCATGTTCATCCCGGTAGGTCAGCTTTATGTCCGTCCCGGTAGGTCAGCTTCATGTCCATGCTGGTAGGCCAGCTTCATGTCCATGCTGGTAGGTCAGCTTCATGTCCATCCTGGTAGGTCAGCTTCACGTCCGTCCCGGTAGGTCAGCTTCATGTCCGTCCTGGCAGGTCAGCTTCATGTCCATGCTGGTAGGCCAGCTTCACGTCCGTCCCGGTAGGTCAGCTTCATGTCCATGCTGGTAGGTCAGCGTCATGTCCGTCCCGGTAGGTCAGCTTCATGTCCATGCTGGTAGGTCAGCTTCATGTCCATCCCGGTAGGTCAGCTTCATGTCCATGCTGGTAGATCAGCGTCATGTCCGTCCCGGTAGGTCAGCTTCATGTCCATGCTGGTAGGTCAGCGTCATGTCCGTCCCCGTAAGTCAGCTTCATGTCCGTCTCGGTAGGTCAGCTTCATGTCCATGCTGGTAGGTCAGCGTCATGTCCGTCCCCGTAAGTCAGCTTCATGTCCGTCTCGGTAGGTCAGCTTCATGTCCATGCTGGTAGGTCAGCGTCATGTCCGTCCCCGTAAGTCAGCTTCATGTCCGTCTCGGTAGGTCAGCTTCATGTCCATGCTGGTAGGTCAGCGTCATGTCCGTCCCCGTAAGTCAGCTTCATGTCCGTCTCGGTAGGTCAGCTTCATGTCCATGCTGGTAGGTCAGCTTCATGTCCGTCCCGGTAGGTCAGCTTCATGTCCATGCTGGTAGGTCAGCTTCATGTCCGTCCCGGTAGGTCAGCTTCATGTCCATGCTGGTAGGTCAGCTTCACATCTAACTTTTTTGTCTCTAACTTTCTCTACTGGCTGAACTGGTGCATCTAACTTTTTTATTTCGGTTCCTCTACTTTCCCAGTGCAGCTCTCAGCACCTCCTTTAATGTGTTTTAAGGCCAGTTTTTATGCACTGATTAGGATTTGGTTAACGGACCAGGATGAGGTTTAGGCAAACAAACAGCTGCCATGTAGGTGAGCTCCAGAGTGTGCACGTCACTGGGGTGTGCAAGAAGAGGAGGAATGCTGGATCATGAGGACGGCTTTCTATTTCTAGACCCTCTCATATAAGTGCTTACATCACGTGCACATGCCTGGTTTTCACGTGGACGGTTCTGAGATCAGAAAGACCGACTGCTGGTGTCATAGTTACAGATCAGCTGATCTTTGTCCTCAGAGGAGGAACTAGAAGAGGAGGGGTGGTGTTAACTTAATGATTATTCTGAGGGATGATCTTAATCGATCAGTATGAGCTGCTGAGTTGAGTTCAGATGTTCTCTTCAGGGAGGAGGAAGAGAAGGAGGAAGAGAGAAGTAGTGAAATCAAGTGGATCAGCTGGCAAAAACACATCTGAACCTCTTGTTTACAAGGTCTGTTTTTCCTACCAGGACTGGGCCAGAACCGGTCTGGTACCAGGACTGGGCTGGACCTGGTCCGGTACCAGGACTGGTCTAGGACTGGGGCGGAACTGATCCGGTAAAAAATACCCAAATGAGGGAAAAAGCATTTTTTTTCTGCTGAAAATTTCTCAAAGAAAATAAAAGAGAGAAATTTAACAACATAAAACAATCTGACAGGATAAAAAGTTCTGTCCTGTTCCGACTGGGAGGAGATGGGTGTCAGGATCATGGAGGGGAGAGGGCCGTGAACCGGCCTCCATGTTGGATTTATCCCACACACCAACTGCAGCCAACAGCTTCACAGAACATCAAATATAATTATCTGATTTTTGATTTGTTTGTTGGCCGTTAGCTCCGCCCCCTCAGTCTGGGATCAAACGGCTGATCATCCAGTTGATCATCCAGGAAGCCATCTCCTGACAAAGCGACCATCTGACTGCAACACGAGCGTGGAATCAGCTGGAAAACAATCTGATGCTGCGTTCATGGACGTCAGCCACACCTGGAACACACACCGCGTCCCCCTCACACTCATTAACACATTTACCTGTCAGAACACACCTCCACACACTCCCTGACATTCCAGGACGGCCGAGCAAACAGAGTTACTCGGTCCAGCCAGTCAGGAACAGTCTGAGGTCACGAGGAACAGAAAATATCTCCACATTACCTGGAACGCTGCAGGAAGAAGTTTGCAGGATGTTTCCATGAGCAGAAAACATCCTGCAAACAAGGAGAAACTGGTTTAAAGATGCTGTCTGGCTCTGGATAAATCCGCAGCAGCAGAGAGGAGAAACCTGCAGACAGAGACTCACCTTGCTCGGCTGCAGCTGGAAGTCCGCTCAGGACAAAGTAATCCAAACTGAATCCCGGGAACAGGATGACAATGCTCCGAGCTGGTGAAGCTGCTGAGCTGCAACAGAGCATTGAGTCAGACAACAGCAGCGTGCAGCTCAGACGGCTCCGCCCCCTGATCCGGCCTGATTCTCTGAGTTCACCAAACAGCTGCTGACACACTGAGACGGCCTGGAGGCGCTGGCTGCGCTTCACAGGACATTCTTTGGTCTGTAAACAGAGCTGCAGCGTTGTGTGAGTAGCACACAGAACCACACACGCTTCACACACACCTTCCAGGAACCAGCATGTGTGGAATTCACATGTTTCTTTCAACATGTTTGTTTATTCAGATTCAAACAGATGCAGCGCCCCCTACAGGATCAGGATCAGAGGTGGAGCAGGGAAATCTGTTCCTTCAGGAAGAATTCCCACTCCCCAACATCCAGAGAGACGCTTTGGAAAGTTAGAACTTTGTTCAGAAGTCAGAAAAAAACAGTTTTTATCAACCGTGTGTTCAGACGCAGTGTCCTCCCTGTTCCAGAACATTCCTGCTCATTTACATACAGACTGGCCAGATATAACAACACAGGGAAAAAGAAGGAATTCTGCTCAGACTGAAGCCAAATGTTTAGTTTTCTTATTCAGGTTCAGTTACTGTGTCTCTAAAAATAGACCTGAAGCTCAGAGCAGGAGATCAACATTACTGATCTGAAACTTTTCATTAGTTTAAGCCTGGATTTTTTTTAATCTTATGAGATTTTTTATATGGTCAAGACCTCACATGTGAAGTTTTGATCAGTTTTGATCGTACTGTGTGTGGTGTGCTTCGAAAATGTAATCACAGAACAATACACACATGACGATGCTGTCCCGCAACTCATCTACAATCTAGTCCTTCGAGCCGGACAAATGTCGAAATGTAGAACCATAGCAACAACCGGCAAAAAACAAAGAAGAACCCTAGCAAGAACCGGCAAAAAACAAAGAAGAACCATAGCAACAACCGGCAAAAAACAAAGAAGAACCCTAGCAAGAACCGGCAAAATACAAAGAAGAACCATAGCAACAACCGGCAAAAAACAAAGAAGAACCCTAGCAAGAACCGGCAAAAAACAAAGAACCATAGCAACAACCGGCAAAAAACAAAGAAGAACCCTAGCAACAACCGGCAAAAAACAAAGAAGAACCATAGCAACAACCGGCAAAAAACAAAGAAGAACCATAGCAACAACCGGCAAAATACAAAGAAGAACCATAGCAACAACCGGCAAAAAACAAAGTAGAACCATAGCAACAACCGGCAAAAAACAAAGAAGAACCATAGCAACAACCGGCAAAAAACAAAGTAGAACCATAGCAACAACCGGCAAAAACCAAAGAAGAACCATAGCAACAACCGGCAAAATGCAAAGAAGAACCATAGCAACAACCGGCAAAATGCAAAGAAGAACCATAGCAACAACCGGCAAAAAGCAAAGAAGAACCATAGCAACAACCGGCAAAAAACAAAGAAGAACCATAGCAACAACCGGCAAAAAACAAAGAAGAACCATAGCAACAACCGGCAAAAAGCAAAGAAGAACCATAGCAACAACCGGCAAAAAGCAAAGAAGAACCATAGCAACAACCGGCAAAAAACAAAGAAGAACCCTAGCAACAACCGGCAAAAAGCAAAGAAGAACCATAGCAACAACCGGCAAAAAACAAAGAAGAACCATAGCAACAACCGGCAAAAAACAAAGAAGAACCATAGCAACAACCGGCAAAAAGCAAAGAAGAACCATAGCAACAACCGGCAAAAAACAAAGAAGAACCATAGCAACAACCGGCAAAAAACAAAGAAGAACCATAGCAACAACCGGCAAAAAACAACACACAGCATGGAAGAGGATATACAGGACGAGGGAATGATGGTGGTGTTGGGCCTATTGTTAACAGACAAATACAGAACTGAAAACAATACCAGACTGGAGACAGCATGAACACTTTGTTTACTTCCTTGTTCCCCAGCCAGCTCGCTCTCTCATTGGCTACATTCAGTACCACGTCACCATCCACACAGTCATAATGCACGAGTCGTTGGCGTTCCTCAGAAATTGGGTCTGAAATATTGAAAATGTTCAATGTTCCTGATTATCGGCTATGACCCGTTTCGGAGAGGATTATCGGGACAAATCTGCTCACAACCTCAGACCACATGATGAGCGTCATTCCAGCATGATTTCCAGCATCATTGCAGCGTCATTCCCTGCATCATTCCAGCATAATTTCCTGCATCACTCCAGTATAATTTCCAGCATCACTCCAGCATCATTTCCAGCATCGTTCCAGCATGATTTCCAGCATCATTCCAGCATGATTTCCAGCATCACTCCAGCATGATTTCCAGCATGATTCCAGCATGATTTCCAGCATGATTCCAGCATGATTCCCAACATGATTCCCAGCATCATTCCAGCATAATTTCCTGCATCACTCCAGTATAATTTCCAGCATGATTTCTAGCATCACTCCAGCATGATTTCCAGCGTCATTCCAGCATCATTCCCAACATGATTCCCAGCATCATTGCAGCGTCATTCCCTGCATCATTCCAGCATAATTTCCTGCATCACTCCAGTATAATTTCCAGCGTCATTCCAGCATAATTTCCAGCATCATTCCAGCATGATTTCCAGCATCATTCCAGCATGATTTCCAGCATCATTCCAGCATGATTCCCAACATGATCCCCAGCATCATTCCAGCATAATTTCCTGCATCACTCCAGTATAATTTCCAGCGTCATTCCAGCATGATTCCCAACATGATTCCCAGCATCATTCCAGCCAGATTCCCAGCATCATTGCAGCATGATTTCTAGCATCACTCCACCATGATTTCCAGCGTCATTCCAGCATCATTCCAGCATGATTCTCAACATGATTCCCAGCATCATTCCAGCCAGATTCCCAGCATCATTGCAGCATGATTTCCAGCATCATTCCAGCATGATTTCCAGCATGATTCCCAGCATCATTCCAGCATGATTTCCAGCATCATTCTAGCATCATTCCCAGCATCATTCCAGCATGATTTCCAGCATCATTCTAGCATGATTCCCAGCATCATTCCAGCATGATTTCCAGCATCATTCCAGCATGATTCCCAGCATCATTCTAGCATGATTCCCAGCATCATTCCAGCATGATTTCCAGCATGATTCCCAGCATCATTCTAGCATGATTCCCAGCATCATTCCAGCATGATTTCCAGCATCATTCTAGCATCATTCCAGCATGATTTCCAGCATCATTCTAGCATCATTCCAGCATCATTCTAGCATCATTCCAGCATGATTTCCAGCATCATTCTAGCATCATTCCAGCATGATTTCCAGCATCACTCCACCATGATTTCCAGCGTCATTCCAGCATCATTCCAGCATGATTCTCAACATGATTCCCAGCATCATTCCAGCCAGATTCCCAGCATCATTGCAGCATGATTTCCAGCATCATTCCAGCATGATTTCCAGCATGATTCCCAGCATCATTCCAGCATGATTTCCAGCATCATTCTAGCATCATTCCCAGCATCATTCCAGCATGATTTCCAGCATCATTCTAGCATGATTCCCAGCATCATTCCAGCATGATTTCCAGCATCATTCCAGCATGATTCCCAGCATCATTCTAGCATGATTCCCAGCATCATTCCAGCATGATTTCCAGCATGATTCCCAGCATCATTCTAGCATGATTCCCAGCATCATTCCAGCATGATTTCCAGCATCATTCTAGCATCATTCCAGCATGATTTCCAGCATCATTCTAGCATCATTCCAGCATCATTCTAGCATCATTCCAGCATGATTTCCAGCATCATTCTAGCATCATTCCAGCATGATTTCCAGCATCATTCTAGCATGATTCCCAGCATCATTCCAGCATGATTCCCAGCATGATTCCCAGCATGATTCCAGCATGATTCCAGCATCATAGTCAAAAGTCAAATTAATCTGCTGGTAAATTTCTAACCCCTAACCCTTTTGAACCAAATTCATCTCCGGATGAATGTTGCTCCACAGAGGATCTTTCCTTCTGTTACTGCTCCTCCAAGACTTCCTGATCCCATGTTCTGGGCTGAAGGTCTGTTTGCTTCCTCCTGGACCTCTGGATAGATCTTCTGCTGGATTTGTTCAGAGTGGACAAACAGAACTCCTCTGAGGCAGCAGAGAGAAGGACGTTATTGATCTGGTTTCCTCCGCAGCTCCTTGTCTCTCTACATGATTTTTACATCACACATCCAGTTGATGACCCTCCAACTATGTGGGACAACGTGTCTTCATCCGTCTGAAAATCAGACATCCTGGTTTGTAAACCTCCCAGGAAGGTGAAGATGCCGAGAACTTCATGTCTATCAGGGAGACGCAGCTTAACAAGCGGAATCTACGTCATTGGAGGAATTTCTGAGTCGTATTTCGACTTAAAATGGATCCAATATTTTATTAACACCAAGATGTTATCTGAGATCTGAACTGTAAATATTCAGAGCGACTCCACTTGGTAAAACCGTCTTTATTCACGTCACCAGGACATTTCACAAGGGGACAGCTCTCTGTGTCTGTCATTTATGGAAAACTAGTTCATGTTAAGGTTTGAAGATGTGACTTCAGAGCTGAGGGCTGGAGGACAGAAACGTCTGCTGGAGGACAGACGTCTGCTGGAGGACAGAGACGTCTGCTGGAGGACAGAGACGCTTGCTGGAGGACAGAAAAGTCTGCTGGAGGACAGACGTCTGCTGGAGGACAGAAACGTCTGCTGGAGGACAGAGACGTCTGCTGGAGGACAGACGTCTGCTGGAGGACAGAAACGTCTGCTGGAGGACAGAACCGTCTGCTGGAGGACAGAAACGTCTGCTGGAGGACAGAGACGCTTGCTGGAGGACAGAGACGTCTGCTGGAGGACAGAGACATCTGCTGGAGGACAGAAGTCTGCTGGAGGACAGAAACGTCTGCTGGAGGACAGAGACGCTTGCTGGAGGACAGAGACGTCTGCTGGAGGACAGAGACATCTGCTGGAGGACAGAAGTCTGCTGGAGGACAGAGACGTCTGCTGGAGGACAGACGTCTGCTGGAGGACAGAAAAGTCTGCTGGAGGACAGTGACATCTGCTGGAGGACAGAAGTCTGCTGAAGGACAGAAACGTCTGCTGGAGGACAGACGTCTGCTGGAGGACAGAAAAGTCTGCTGGAGGACAGAGACATCTGCTGGAAGACAGACGTCTGCTGGAGGACAGAGACGTCTGCTGGAGGACAGAGACATCTGCTGGAGGACAGACGTCTGCTGGAGGACAGACGTCTGCTGGAGGACAGAAACGTCTGCTGGAGGACAGACGTCTGCTGGAGGACAGAAACGTCTGCTGGAGGACAGAGACGCTTGCTGGAGGACAGAGACGCTTGCTGGAGGACAGAGACATCTGCTGGAGGACAGACGTCTGCTGGAGGACAGAAACGTCTGCTGGAGGACAGAAACGTCTGCTGGAGGACAGAGACGCTTGCTGGAGGACAGAAACGTCTGCTGGAGGACAGAGACGTCTGCTGGAGGACAGACGTCTGCTGGAGGACAGAAACGTCTGCTGGAGGACAGAAACGTCTGCTGGAGGACAGAGACGCTTGCTGGAGGACAGAGACGTCTGCTGGAGGACAGAGACATCTGCTGGAGGACAGAAGTCTGCTGGAGGACAGAAACGTCTGCTGGAGGACAGAGACGCTTGCTGGAGGACAGAGACGTCTGCTGGAGGACAGAGACATCTGCTGGAGGACAGAAGTCTGCTGGAGGACAGAGACGTCTGCTGGAGGACAGACGTCTGCTGGAGGACAGAAAAGTCTGCTGGAGGACAGTGACATCTGCTGGAGGACAGAAGTCTGCTGAAGGACAGAAACGTCTGCTGGAGGACAGACGTCTGCTGGAGGACAGAAAAGTCTGCTGGAGGACAGAGACATCTGCTGGAAGACAGACGTCTGCTGGAGGACAGAGACGTCTGCTGGAGGACAGAGACATCTGCTGGAGGACAGACGTCTGCTGGAGGACAGAAACGTCTGCTGGAGGACAGACGTCTGCTGGAGGACAGAAACGTCTGCTGGAGGACAGAGACGCTTGCTGGAGGACAGAGACGCTTGCTGGAGGACAGAGACATCTGCTGGAGGACAGACGTCTGCTGGAGGACAGACGTCTGCTGGAGGACAGAAACGTCTGCTGGAGGACAGAGACGCTTGCTGGAGGACAGAGACGTCTGCTGGAGGACAGAGACATCTGCTGGAGGACAGAAGTCTGCTGGAGGACAGAAACGTCTGCTGGAGGACAGACGTCTGCTGGAGGACAGAAACGTCTGCTGGAGGACAGAGACGCTTGCTGGAGGACAGAGACGTCTGCTGGAGGACAGAGACATCTGCTGGAGGACAGAAGTCTGCTGGAGGACAGAAACGTCTGCTGGAGGACAGACGTCTGCTGGAGGACAGAAACGTCTGCTGGAGGACAGAGACGCTTGCTGGAGGACAGAGACGTCTGCTGGAGGACAGAGACATCTGCTGGAGGACAGAAACGTCTGCTGGAGGACAGACGTCTGCTGGAGGACAGAAAAGTCTGCTGGAGGACAGAGACATCTGCTGGTGGACAGACGTCTGCTGGAGGACAGAGATGCTTGCTGGAGGACAGAGATGCCTGCTGGACGACAGACGTCTGCTGGAGGACAGACGTCTGCTGGAGGACAGAAACGTCTGCTGGAGGACAGAGACGCTTGCTGGAGGACAGAGACGTCTGCTGGAGGACAGAGACATCTGCTGGAGGACAGAAGTCTGCTGGAGGACAGAAAC
The DNA here is from genome assembly GCF_017639745.1 of Melanotaenia boesemani. Classification (NCBI taxonomy): domain Eukaryota; kingdom Metazoa; phylum Chordata; class Actinopteri; order Atheriniformes; family Melanotaeniidae; genus Melanotaenia; species Melanotaenia boesemani. The sequence goes on along the minus strand of NC_055682.1, from coordinate 1,654,015 downwards.
GTCTGCTGGAGGACAGACGTCTGCTGGAGGACAGAAACGTCTGCTGGAGGACAGAGACGCTTGCTGGAGGACAGAGACGTCTGCTGGAGGACAGAGACATCTGCTGGAGGACAGAAACGTCTGCTGGAGGACAGACGTCTGCTGGAGGACAGAAAAGTCTGCTGGAGGACAGAGACATCTGCTGGTGGACAGACGTCTGCTGGAGGACAGAGATGCTTGCTGGAGGACAGAGATGCCTGCTGGACGACAGACGTCTGCTGGAGGACAGACGTCTGCTGGAGGACAGAAACGTCTGCTGGAGGACAGAGACGCTTGCTGGAGGACAGAGACGTCTGCTGGAGGACAGAGACATCTGCTGGAGGACAGAAGTCTGCTGGAGGACAGAAACGTCTGCTGGAGGACAGACGTCTGCTGGAGGACAGAAACGTCTGCTGGAGGACAGAGACGCTTGCTGGAGGACAGAGACGTCTGCTGGAGGACAGAGACATCTGCTGGAGGACAGAAACGTCTGCTGGAGGACAGACGTCTGCTGGAGGACAGAAAAGTCTGCTGGAGGACAGAGACATCTGCTGGTGGACAGACGTCTGCTGGAGGACAGAGATGCTTGCTGGAGGACAGAGATGCCTGCTGGACGACAGACGTCTGCTGGAGGACAGACGTCTGCTGGAGGACAGAAACGTCTGCTGGAGGACAGAGACGCTTGCTGGAGGACAGAGACGTCTGCTGGAGGACAGAGACATCTGCTGGAGGACAGAAGTCTGCTGGAGGACAGAAACGTCTGCTGGAGGACAGACGTCTGCTGGAGGACAGAAAAGTCTGCTGGAGGACAGAGACATGTGCTGGAGGACAGACGTCTGCTGGAGGACAGACGTCTGCTGGAGGACAGAGATGCTTGCTGGAGGACAGAGATGCCTGCTGGAGGACAGACGTCTGCTGGAGGACAGACGTCTGCTGGAGGACAGAGATGCTTGCTGGAGGACAGAGATGCCTGCTGGACGACAGACGTCTGCTGGAGGACAGACGTCTGCTGGAGGACAGACGTTCAGGACTGAAAAGAGATGATGTAAAATGAGAGCTCAGCTGTTCCAGAAAGTTCAGAGTGGGGTCTGAAAAGCTCTGAAGCTCCTCAGGATGAAGAAACGGTCTGAGAACAGAAAGACAAACATGGCGCTGCTCCGAGGTGTTTTTGTTTCATCAGCCAGCAGCTGGTAGGGATCTGGATATAAATCCGCTCTGCTGTCTGCGGCCAGGACAAACCAGCACATTCCTGCTGCTTTCAGCAGCAACATGGCTGACTCCCCCCGTCCTCAGACCACGAGACCAGCACTCACCTGAAAACTCATCCATGCATCTCCTCTATGCAGCCGGGCCCAACCAGGACCAACCGGGCCCAACTGGAGCTCAGCCGGAGCTCAGCCAGAGTTCAGCCAGGGCCAGTTGGCTACTAATTGTTTAAAGTACAGTACAATCAGGGTTTCCTCCAGAAACTGTTGAACCTGTGGGGGGGTTGCACCCGTAATGAACGGCTGATCGAGGTGCTGAGAAAGAAGGAAAATGTTTGCATCATATTTAGCATTTAAAGACACGGATGCCGCTGCGCGCACACGCCGACCTGCCATGAACGAAGCTTCACAATAAATATGAAACTACCAGGTCAATTGTTCACTAACACAGATTTTCAAAATTAAGTTATAATTTCACACTCAGTCTGTAAATGTTTTCAAATATGGACTTTATGTGCATACAGATCCATTCTAACAATATAATTTACATTATTAACGTGGTAACAGAATAATTCTGAAGGCATGGCGACTTTGCCGTGGTGGTGCGCCACCATCATTTAACGTAGCGGAAACCCCGACAACAATATTTTCCTGGAGTACAACGTTACTGAAACCAGCAGTAGTTGTTTTAGTAGTTTAGTAATAACTTAACATGTATTTATTTATTTATTATGGTCCATTCAGTTCCTCTGTAGGACTAAGCACCTTGTCTAGAGCCGGGTTCTTAACCTTCGTCCTGCTGGGGCCCAACGTTTCCAGTACAAACTGGTCAGGGGCCCATTCACATATTAACACTGTCCTGGTTTAATACATCTCTTGGTTTAATTTGTATTGATAGATTTTCATCATCATATATATATATATATATATATATATATATATATATATATATATATATATATATATATATATATATATATATATATATATATATATGACATGATACATCATACAAAGACATTTATTTGTCACATGTATGTTAAACTGCACAGCAAAACACCAAATAGGAAAATAATTCACGGAACAAAAATCTAATGTAAACCATAGATATCTATACAAAGGCCAGACGTCTCATCCCCGCTGTTGGCCAATGGGGTTGAACGGACGCGGCTGGCGGCCATCTTGCCACAGTTAGCTCGCTCACTCATGACATTGTTTTAATGGGGCATGAACTTTATAAATAACCAGAACTTGCTCAATTTTATAGGGATTTTTGGGGTTTGGTTCGTTATAAATGCACAGTGGTGGGTTGGTTAGCACCGCAGCCTCACGGCAAGAAGGTCGCTGGTTCGAATCGGAGGGTTCTCTCCGGCTTCCTCCCACCGTCCAAAGACATAAATGTTAGGTTAAATGATGACTCTAAATTCTCCCTAGGAGTGTGTGTGTGTGTGTGAAGGGTTGTTTGTCCCCTATGTGTTGGTCCTGTGATGGACTGGTTACCTGTCCAGGTGTGCCTGCCTCTCACCTGTTAATACTGGGATAGGCTCCAGCTTACCTGCGACCCATAATGGACCAAGCGGTTCAGAGGATGAATGACAGCAGCTATGAGTAGAGCTTTAACGTTCATATGGTAATTAACTGATAGGTGCAGTGTATATACACATGCACAAGGTATGTCAAATTAATATTTAGGCTACTCAGCATACAGAATGACAACTTGATAATGTATTTACACACACACACACATGTAATTTGAATTATTACATGTTTAGTTTAAACATGTTCAAATTATTTTACTAGTAATATTTAGATTATAACACATTATAATACTTTATTTGCATTCTTTTTAATGTCTGTAAAATCTTGGACATAAAAGTGACATTTATTTGGAAAAAAACAGAATATTTACACATCCAGGAATGCGGCTTGTGAACCCCCACCCTGTACAGAGAAACCCACTATTATAGAGATATTCACATGGAGACACAACCTAAAACATGGCTCAAACCCTGGAACAGGACAGTGTTGCTGAGCTTCTGGTGCATGGTGTTTCTCTGGAAGCCAAGTGGTGCAGCTTCAGCTTAAAAACACACAACTAATGTCAGCATGGTGCTGACTGTCTACCATACTGTGTGCAGCTGATGTGCTTCTCCAACAAAACCACATCCTCCGACCCCATCCTCTTCCTACCAGGTACAGGACCTCCAGCAGTCTGATGGGCTGTGATTGGCTGGAACCTGCTGATGCCTGGCGAATGAGCCGCTCTGCTGCTCTGATGAGCCAGGTGAGGAAAGAGTTCAGGAGGATCAAGGCAGGAAAGGCTGCAGGTCCAGATGGAATCAGCTCAAGGCTTCTCCAGACCTGTGCAGACCAGCTGTGGGGGATAGTAGGTCACATGATCAAACAGAGCCTGAAACTGGGGACAGTTCCACAGCTGTGGAAATCATCCTGCGTGGTACCGGTTCCAAAGACCCGAACCCAAAGGACCCCAACAGCTACAGGCCGGTGGCACTGACATCCCGTCTGATGAAGACCTTGGAGAGGCTGGTTCTTGCCCATCCCCGGACCCGCTACAGTTGGCCTATCAGCCTGGTCTTGGGGTGGATGACGTGGTCATCTTCCTCCTACAGAGATCCCTCCTCACCTGGAAAAGGCTGGCAGCACTGTGAGAATCAGGGTTTTTGGTTTCTCCACCATGCAGCCCACGAGAGACAAGTTGGAAGTCACAGCGGTAGACCTCCGTCTCACAACATGGATCCTGGACCACCTCACCAACCCACCACAGTATGCGAGGACACAAGACTGTGAGTCTGACAGGGTGGTCTGCAGCACGGGGGCCCACAGGGACCAGTTCTGGCTGCCTTCCTCTTCACTCCAGGCCTGGACTCTGGGTCAGGACTGGAAGGGATCAGACTTGGTCTGCTGATCCTCTAGATGAGGATCAGGAATGGCAACTCCTGACGGACTGATGTCCTCCTCTGTGGCTCCAGCTGATGCTGAGTGGCATCTGGTACATTAGTGGCCCCTGACCTCGGAGGGGCCCCGTCTCCTGGGAGGAGACTTAAAGCAAACGGACTATAAGCAGCATCCCGTATAAAGTGGAAATTATGTTGGGCTCATCTGTACTCCCTAAACACAAAGAACCACCAGAACCAGGTTGATCTATAGAACCAAGCTGATCAATCATCCACCTGCAGCTCCACCAGAACCGCTCATTCAGCCGTCAGCAGGAAATCCGACCTGCTGTGACTAAGCGGTGGACTACTCCTGGTTCTGTCTTTAGAGAGTCCTCCGTGGAGTCTGCCTTTAACTCAAACCTTTCAAACTTCCCTAGAGAACCCCTTAAAGGCGACGGGGTGGTCAACTGCAGCGTCAGGGTCTGAAACCGGCCCGCTTTCATGTGGCTTCTGAATATGGAACGAAAAGACCGGGTCACATCATTATACAGGGACTTAGAACTCATCCAGACCCGCTATGATTTATTCTAAACGTCCACGAATGAAAGAACTCCCAGCAGTCATTACTGCGTGGGCCCAGACCCACCCAGCGGTGAACATGTGGACCAACATGAACCCGTCTGCAGGTCCTGCTGGTTCTGTCTGAGCAGAGATCCTGCAGCCGGAGAGGAAGAAACCGGACCGCTGCAGACGTCTCACATGGACCCAGTCAGCTCAGCATTAAGTGGGTTTTCTTCAGGGTTTCTGGTGATCCGGCCTTCCTGCAGGCTTCCCGAGTCCTGCTGTCACTGTTTCCTCCCAAACATGTCCAGAGCTGCACGCACACACGAACCAGGTCTGACATTTTAAGAGGGGGCGTGGCTTTGTAGAATACTCCCTGAAACAGAGACCCAGACCCAGCTGTGGTTCCGGTTCAGACCCAGCTGTGGTTCCGGTTCAGACCCAGCTGAGGTTCCGGTTCAGACCCAGCTGTGGTTCCGGTTCAGACCCAGACCCAGCTGTGGTTCCGGTTCAGACCCAGCTGTGGTTCCGGTTCACCTGATGTTTTCCTGAACCTGGACCCACCACTGTGGAAATGAGGTTCTACATCCGGTTCAGTTCTGAGGTCTGAACTTATCTGAAAGTGGGATGAACATACTCGGACATCCCTGGATGGGAACGTCCATGGGAATTATGGGATTTAACTGGAAGCAAACTGTCTCCCGTCCAGATGAAATGAAACGCTGAGTCATTTTACAGGAAAATGCTGAGTAAACGAGTCAGACAGAGTGAGCAGGCTGATGTTCAGGTAGATGTGGATGCTTCAGGTAACAGGTGGCTGCTCAGCTGTTCTTCTTGCAGGCTGTTGATGGAGCGGCTTTAATCCGTTTCACCGTGAAGCTCCTCGATCCTGCTACGTCCTCTTATGTAATCACACTCTTTCCTGCGTGTGAACAAACGAGCTCGTGAAGTTTTTAGTCGGCGGCGTGTTGAGGGCACTCCGCTCGCTGGGCCTTGTTCTGGATAATTACTGTGGCTGTACATGTGGGGGGGCGGCGGCTATAAAACACTCCATCTGATGGAAAATTACTGCTCTGCGCTGTGACTGACAGGCAGCTCATCGCAGAAGAATGTGAGCAGGTTTTCCAGCTCACAGAACAATGTGCAGACAGCCAATGAGCAGCCGGCCCGGCTCGCTGCTAAGCCCTGGCAGAATGGCTTCATTCTGGGCCGGCTGATCCGGGATCCTCTGCTTCGTTTCCACAGAAGCACCGGGACCTCCCAACCAGGCCGCCACATTCCCCAAGGCTCGAGGGGGATTACAGAAAAATGACCTTTACTAACTGGAATGAAGCCTGTTCCTTATATGGAACAAGATTCACTCAGACCAGCTTCACACAGCCCGTCTAAGCAGGCCCGGGTGGTCCGAGTAGTCCAGGTAGTCCAGGTGGTCCAGGTGGTCCAGTTTTCTTCAGACTGTAACACCTGAGACACGCTTTCCTCATTTCCCTGATGACCGAGCTGAGATGTGAAAACGGAAGAAGCCGCAGCGTTTTCAGATTTAGACGGAAGAACCGGAAGGTTCTGACCTGCAGCAGGAACTCATCCCGGCCTCATGATTTCATTTTTTTTACGTCATGTCTTCAGAGAGTTTCGACACCCACAGAATCAAAGTGCTTCATCATGTCCTGCTGCCATCATTATCGAAAAAGTAATCAGATTACTCAACACTCTTTACAGGTCTTTAAGATTTATTTATTTATTACTATCTTTTGATGCCAACATTAAACAACAGAACAGAGTAATGTCCCCTCTGCTGTGTAATGCCGGGGGGGGGGGGGGGGGGGGGGGGGTTTGTTCACTACAGAAGTGACTCCAGGCCCGTTCCTCTAGAACTGGTTTATACTGGTTCCTTTAATAAAGTAAAGCAGTGATCAGCAGCCTTTTAAGCTCCAGACCTATTACCTCGGCATGGCTGCCAGACAAGACCGAGCCTGAGTAAACAAGCCTGTCCAGATGATGCTCACCAGTTCAGGCTTTTTATTCAGGCTAATCCTAATTAAGCTTTCACATGGACGTGTGAAGAAGGTACAGTAACACCGGTATAGTAAGACCAGCACTAAACTCCTAAACCCTTATTACCAGTGTCACAAAAACAGAAGTCTGTGGTCTACAGTGGTGTGACAGTGTTCACCCCCTTCTTGATTTCTTTTTTTATGCATGTTTCTTCTATGTAAATGTTTCAGGCGACGGGTTGCCGGTTCGATCCTCGGCCTGTCGGGCGGAGCGCCTTGCATGGCAGCTTCCGCCATCAGTGTGAATGTGATGTATGATGTAAAGCGCTTTGGATTCCAGGTGAACATTTATTACCCACTTCATTTAAATGTTAGTCAAAAACAACACAAGTAAACACAAAATAAAACTTTTTATTATTTAAAGAGAAAAAAATCCCAGTTAAAACATAACTCTGGTTTTTCACACCTGAATTCAGATTCTGTAGCCACGCCCAGACCTGACTACTGCCACACCTGTTCTTAATGCAGAAATCACCTGAACTGGACCTGCCACGTCCACCACGGAGACGCCACGTCCACCACGGATACGCCACGTCCACCACGGATACGTCACGTCCACCACGGAGACGTCACGTCCACCACGGATACGCCGCGTCCACCACGGATACGCCGCGTCCACCACGGAGACGCCGCGTCCACCACGGATACGCCGCGTCCACCACGGATACGTCACGTCCACCACGGAGACGCCGCGTCCACCACGGATACGCCGCGTCCACCACGGAGACGCCGCGTCCACCACGGATACGCCGCGTCCACCACGGATACGTCGCGTCCACCACGGAGACGTCACGTCCACCACGGATACGTCACGTCCACCACGGATACGTCACGTCCACCACGGAGACGTCACGTCCACCACCGATAAGTCACGTCCACCACGGATACGCCACGTCCACCACGGATACGCCACGTCCACCACGGATACGTCACGTCCACCACGGAGACGTCACGTCCACCACGGATACGCCACGTCCACCACGGATACGCCACGTCCACCACGGAGACGTCACGTCCACCACGGATACGTCACGTCCACCACGGATACGTCACGTCCACCACGGATACGTCACGTCCACCACGGATACGTCACGTCCACCACGGATACGCCACGTCCACCACGGATACGCCACGTCCACCACGGAGACGCCACGTCCACCACGGAGACGCCACGTCCACCACGGATACGCCACGTCCACCACGGATACGCCACGTCCACCACGGAGACGTCACGTCCACCACGGATACGCCACGTCCACCACGGATACGCCACGTCCACCACGGATACGTCACGTCCACCACGGATACGCCACGTCCACCACGGATACGCCACGTCCACCACGGATACGACACGTCCATCACGGAGACGACATGTCCACCACGGAGACGACACGTCCATCAAGAAGATGTCAAGTCCATCAAGAAGATGTCATGTCCACACTGAGACGACACGTCCACCATGGAGACAACACGTCCATCAAGAAGATATCACGTCCATCAAGAAGATGTCATGTCCACACTGAGACGACACGTCCACCATTGAGACGACACGTCCACCACAGAGACGACACGTCCATCAAGAAGATGTCACGTCCATCAAGAAGATGTCATGTCCACACTGAGACGACACGTCCACCACGGAGACGACATGTCCACCACGGAGACGACATGTCCACCACGGAGACGACACGTCCATCAAGAAGATGTCACGCCCACACTGAGACGACTGATGTTGCTCTGAGGAACTGAGCTGAGTTTCGGACCTGAAGCTGCAGCTGAGAAGATTCTGGAAGCTTCCATCACAGTAAAGTTCAACAGGAAAACGCTCTGCAGACACTTTTATTATGTTTTGGTTTGTTTTTGTTTTTTTTTAGAGCCCCACCTTATATAATTTCCCTCTGCAATTAATGAAGCATTTTTCATTCATGTGAACTGAGCTGTGACTCGCCGCAGGCGTGTCAGCCTGAACTGATCCACACGCCAAAAAACTAGAAAACATCCAGATCCAAGGCTGGAAAAACAGATTATCTACCTGATGAGCAGATGTTTAATCTGGGTTCCACTAAAGGTGTTGTTGATCCTTCTACAATGTTCAGACCAGCCGAAATTCAGAGATGGGAGGAGCCGGAATTCAGAGATGGGAGGAGCCGGAATTCAGAGATGGGAGGAGCCGGAATTGTGGTGTAAAAAGCGTTGAGTGTTGAAAAGAAAATCTGAGGGTCCTCACATTAACACAAATGACTGGACGAGCATCGGGACAGACAGCGTGGGAGCTGCAGCTAAACCAGAGAGTTTCCTCAGTCTTCGTCTGCCGGAACCAACAATTATCCTCAGAACTTCACCCACCGGCCAGGTGAGGCCATTTCACTGGTTCAGGTCCAACAGTCTGAATCACATCCTGCAGGCTTCAGCTTCAGCCTCTGCAGCTTCCGCCATCATGACCACGAACCAAATCATCCCACATCAGCTGCAGATAAAACAGAAACGCTGACCAGGATCCAGAGACACTGAACGTTTTAGAGGAAAAAGAAACAGAGCAGAATATGCAGCAAACCGCCTCCAGTCTTTTACCAAGTTTATCAGACTATTATTTAGACTTGTTTATTATAAATTTGCTCTTAATTTAATTGTAGTTTATTTTATTGATCTTTCTCATGTGTTTTACTGTATATTGTTTTCATATAGTTGTAAATAAATTAAGGAATTAAGAAATTGGTCTAATGTGCTCCAGATTCCTGAGAATTCAGTGGAATCGGTCTTTACATGAGCTCAGCTTGTTTTATGTACGTGTTGACGCTTTAGGGAAGTTCTGTCTGACATGGCTCTGCTGTCAGCCGGAAACCGACCAATCAGAGAAGACACGTCAACCACAGTCTACACTTCCAGAGAGTGGAGCGAGGACTGTCTAGCCGAGCGGCAGGGACAGAACTGAGCGCTGGTCGCAGCCGCGAGGACGTTGGTCCACGTGTGGACAGAGTGGACTGATGGCTGATTCACTGCCTCGCAGTGCAGCAACGCCTCCTCACCATGTGTTTTCAGTGCTCGCTCCAATCACGTACACATCTAAAGCAACTTATCTGCAGCAATTTTTCCTCGCAACGGACGCTGCGTTGACGGGCAGATGTCTGACAGCAGAGCAGCAGCTGCTGCGCTTCTGACGTCCATGTGAAACGATTTAAATCTGGGCATTTTTAAGGCGTGGTGCTAACAATGTAGCCGTGGCGGCTGAGTCAATGTAGGGGAAACACTGTAGTATTAAATCAATTCATTCTCATTAGAATTTTAATTGCACCACATGTTTTTATTCTGTGAATCAGGATTGGTCGTTTCAAATCTACTACCCTAATAAAGTTGACTCCGCTTAAGTCCATAAAGCTGGAATCTCAAACTGCAGCAGTTTAGATCTGGTGGTTCTGTTTCTGTGGGATGAGAGGACTGATGGAGCTTCAGGTTCTGATGGACCAAGGTCTCCAGAGAAGTTTTAAAGTCACAGAATCTGGCAGCTACCCAGACCTGCCTGCAGTCCAGACCTGCTACTAACTAAAACACCTGGAGGAACAGGATCATGGAGACCCTCATCATCCTAAACAACGATGTGGTGGGGTGGCGGCGCTCTGACCGCCGTCTAAGGCTCACGAAGGCGAACCCAGAGAGACTCAGGAGGAGCTTCTTCCCTCAGGCTGGCAGAGTTGGGAACTCGGCCCTGTAGCGGCCCTTGCCAGTCCTACCTTCTGCTGGAAACACCGTCATTTACTCCCTTTAACAAGCTTCATATGTTGCACTGTAAATACTGTATACAAATATACGTACATACAGTCAGTCTGTATGGCAGCACATCATTGCACTGTGGCTTAATATGTTTATATTTAGTCTTTTTGTTTATTACCGTGTTGTTTTTGATTTGTACTAGTGGTAAATGGGTGTCACAGCCTCGGATGAATGTATGACTGCATTTCACTGCCATCTTGCTAGTGACAATAAACAACTTGAAACTTGTTGAAATGTCCCATGAAGCAGTTTTCTCGCCACGCCGAAGTCACTGGTCTCCACAGATGTTAGGGTTCATTCCCACCAGGATAGGCCAGAGGTCTTGGAATTCTGAACAATTTCCCACCTTCCTTTGGTTAGGTTTGCTTTCACACTGCCCAGATAGCAGACATGTTTGAGCCAAATCCAGGCTCCTCTTGGCACTTATACCATACTATACCATACCATTCCATATCCATACTATACCATACTATACTATACCATAACCATAATATACTATACCATACTATACTATAACGATACTATAACATACTATACTGAACCATAACCATACTACACTATACTATAACCATACTGTACTATACCATACCATAACCATACTATACTATACCATAACCGTACTGTACCATACTGTACCATACGATACCATACTATATGATACCATAACCATACTATACCATACTATGCTATAACATAACCATACTATACCATACTATATCATACCATACCATACCATACCATACTATACCATACCATAACCATAATATACTATACCATACTATACTATAACGATACTATAACATACTATACTATACCATAACCGTACTACACTATACTATAACCATACTGTACTATACCATACCATACCATAACCATACTATACTATACCATAACCATACTGTACCATACTATACCATACGATACCATACTATATGATACCATAACCATACTATACCATACTATGCTATAACATAACCATACTATACCATACTATACCATACCATATCATACCATACCATACTATACCATACCATAACCATAATATACTATACCATACTATACTATAACGATACTATAACATACTATACTATACCATAACCGTACTACACTATACTATAACCATACTGTACTATACCATACCATACCATAACCATACTATACTATACCATAACCATACTGTACCATACTATACCATACTATACTATACTATACCATAACCATAATATACTATACCATACTATACTATAACGATACTATAACATACTATACTATACCATAACCATACTGTACCATACTATACCATACGATACCATAACCATACTATGCTATAACATAACCATACTATACCATACCATACCATACCATAACCATAACCATAACCATAACCATACCATACTATACTATAACATAACCATACTATACCATACCATACTACACCATACTATACTATACCATAACCATACTATACTATACTATACCATACCATATCATACCATATCATACTATACCATATCATACCATACTACTCTATACCATACTATACTGTAGGGCTGCTCGATTATGGGAAAAATGATAATCACGATTATTTTGATTGAAATTGAGATCTCGATTATTTAACACGATTATAGATAAGAGGTATGGGCGGGGCGGGGGCATTTGAAGTGTTTACTGTGCTAATGCCGGCTAGTTTCTTTCCACCAGGTCCCCATAGCTATTGTTTGTCTCAGACCAGCAGCTATGTTCCGCCTGGTGTGATCTGGAAAAAAATAGTCTGGAGACATTTCGTTTTCACGTTGAAATCCGTGTCAATAAAATGTAGCGCGACATTTCTATACGGCTCTTGTGCGGCTTTACCACAGGTCCGTAGCGGTGGCGAAACATCGGACTGTCACCACGTCTTTCACAACACCCTCACTACACTCATCACACAGGGAAGAAAGAGACAGTCCACTAACATGGTGGTGAGATGGCAGTGATGCCGTTGTCCAAAGTGTTGATGAGTTTCTTAAATCCTGGATTGTTCATTGTGTGAATTGAGAAAAAAGTTCTGTTTGTTTATAACGTTTGTCTCTCTGTGACTCTGGGAGCTGGTGGATTATTTAGTGGCGACTCACAAAAATTGAACATTTTTCAATTTTTTTGTGTTGCGTCGCAAGCCCCCGTGTGCACGTCTGTGTGCACGAACGCAACATTTTACATGCACGACTGTCGCTTGGCGCCTGGCTGGAGGAAATTCGCGCAAGCTTACATAGAAAATGATGGAGAAGGAGCGACTCCGCCTCCCGTGTGTCCAGGTGTCTGCAACTCGTTGTGAATAAAACTAAAGCGGTTGTGGGAGGAGTCTGCAGCAAAGCCCTGCAATGACAGCTGCTCTCGATTTGAAAACAGCACAAATTGAAGGACAAAAAATAATCGGACCATTTCATTTTTATGATCGTTCAAAACCCAGATCGTAATTGCGATTAAAATTCGATTAATTGCCCAGCCCTACTATACTGTACCATAACCATACTATACCATACCATACCAAACTATACCAGACTATACTATACCATAACCATACCATACTATACCATAGTATACTATACCATAACCATACTATACTATACTATGCTATACTATACCATAACCATACTATACTATGCCATACTATACCATACCATACTATACCATACTATACTATACTATACCATACTATACCAAACCATGGCATACTATACCATACTATACTATACCATAACCATACCATACTATACCATACCGTACTATACTATGCTATACCATACTATACCAAACCATGGCATACTATACCATAACCATAATATACTATACCATAACCATATTATACTATACCATAACCATACTATACCATACCATAATCTTACTATACCATACTATACCATACCAGGTATAATATGCAGGACAATGCTCCATCACACACATCCAAGTACTCCACTGCGTGGCTGGCCAGAAAAGGTCTAAAAGAAGAAAAAATAATGACATGGCCTCCTTGTTTACCTGATCTTAACCCCATAGAGAACCTGTGGTCCCTCATCAAATGTGAGATCTACAGGGAGGGAAAACAGTACACCTCTCTGAACAGGGTCTGGGAGGCTGTGGTTGCTGCTGCACGCAATGTTCATCGTGAACAGATCAAGACACTGACAGAATCTATGGATGGCAGGCTTTTGAGTGTCCTCGCAAAGAAAGGTGGTTATATTGGTCACTGATTTGTTTTTGTTTTGTTTTTGAATGCCAGAAATGTATATTTGTACATTTTGAGTTGTTATATTGGTTTCCCTGGTGAAAATAAATAAGTGAAATGGGTATATATTTGGTTTTTGTTAAGTTGCCTAATAATTATGCACAGTAATAGTCACCTGCACACACAGATATCCTCCTAAGATACTAAAACTAAAAAAGCCCCACTCCAACTTCCAAAAATATTCAGCTTTGATATTTATGAGTCTTTTGTGTTCATTGCGAACATAGTTGTTGTTCTATAATAAAATGAATCCTCAAAAATACAACTTGCCTAATAATTCTGCACACACTGTACTATACCATACTATACTATAACCATGCCATACTATACCATACCATACTTTACCATACCATACCATACTACACCATACTATACCATACCATACCATACTATACCATACTATACTATAACCATACCATACTATACCATACCATAACCATACCATACCATAACCATACTATACTATACCATAACCATACTATACTATACCATACCATACTATACTATACCATAACCATACTATACTATACTATACCATACCATACTATACTATACTATACCATAACCATACTATACCATACCATACTATACTATACCATAACCATACTATACTATACCATACCATTTCATACCATAACCATACCATACTATACTATACCATAACCATACTATACCATACTATACCATACCATACTATACTATACCATACCATAACCATACCATACTATACCATAACTATACTATACCATAACCATACTATACTATACCATACCATTTCATACCATAACCATACCATACTATACCATACCATACCATACCCATACCATACTATACCATAACCATACTATACCATACTATACTATACTATACCATAACCATACTATACCATAACCATACTATACCATACTATACTATACTATACCATAACCATACTATACCATAACCATACTATACTATACCATAACCATACTATACCATACTATACCATAACCATACTATACCATACTATACCATAACCATACTATACTATACCATAACCATACTATACCATACCATAACCATACCATACTATAACATAACCATACTATACCATACTATACTATACTATACCATAACCATACTATACCATAACCATACTATACCATAACCATACTATACCATAACCATACTATACCATACTATACCATAACCATACTATACTATACCATACCATTTCATACCATAACCATACCATACTATACTAAAACTGTCATATTCCAAAAAAAATGAAAAAAAATGTATGGTTTTGTAATAACTTAACATATTGTCATCAAACTTGTTATTGTGTTTTAGATCATATATCTTTGGTTAAATATCTGTAAAACAGACAGACATAAAAGGTGATTTATGAAGGAAAACAAAAATCACGAATTTCAGATATACGAGGTTTGTGCCCGACAGCAACGATGTGTAACCTACATATGAAACGTCACACGGCTACATCAGTAAAATGCTGTAATATGGTTACAAACAGATTTGATTTGATTTTCACTTTGTAGTGGAAGCAGAACGATATCGTTGTCCCCATCACCCCCCACAAGACCTGGTACGACTGGTCCATGTAGTTCCTGGTAATAAACAGTTTCAGGGACTGATGCTCCTCCAGCCGCTGTTCCCACTCCTCAGTGAGAACAGCAGCTATTGGCTGTCCTAGAAGTCGCTAATTAGCATCATCAGCCTGGTACATGTAGTTGTAATGGATGCTGCCATAGAGAGGGACGTAGTGGGAAAGAAAAAATTAATAAAAAAAACAACCTAAAAATGTTAAAAACAGCTAAATAATAAATAAATAAAATAATGTCATATTTTCTTTACTTTTAGTTCAGGTTTTTAAGTGTATTTTGTTTTTTAATTACGAGTCTTTAACATGTCACACCACTTTTAACTGTTTAAATATTTCCTCCACACTCTTCATTAACAGACGTTACTGTGACGGTAAACCAGCAGGATCCTCCAGCAGCAGCTTCTACGTTTCATTTCCAGCCTGGTCATGAAACAGAGGTGAACGTCGTCTGAATGCAGCTGCTGCTGCTGCGAGAAGACCAAGCCTCGTATGAGAGGGTCTGCACAGCACCGCTCCTCGTTGGGAAGATAAACTCCCTTCATTCACCTCCGTCTCCAAAAGTCTCCAATAACCAGAAAAACTCGCTAGACGGTCTGAAAACTCGCTAAATACAACCACAAAGTCGCTACGCTGGCTACACTGAGGAATAATAAATTCCCCCAAAGACCCGCCTCTTTCCACACATTAGCCAATCACAGTGCTCGTTGGTCACCGCTCACACACACACATTGGCTGTTGTCTTCTTCGTTGGTGTTTGTCTCCTTTTCTCGTATTGAAGTTAGTTTGAGACAAACTAGCAGCTGATTTGTTTTTACTGTGAACTACTGGGCTGAAGAGGGAGCAGAAGTTTGTTAGAGACCAAATAAATTAAATTATTACTCCTACAAGAAAAAGACCGAATGTATCGGTTGCCATGGCACGAGTAGATGAAAAATTCACTCACACTGTCTCACATTTTAGTCGCAAAATGCCACCGTTTGGTCGCAGTCTGGAGCCCTGCATGCGGCCCCGGATGTTTTGAAAAAAACAGGAAGTTACGCCACTACGTATGTCCTCCGAAAGAAATACGATGGACCAGAAAATGTAGACCACGGTTTTAGGAATATCAAATTTCAGGAGTGGATGCAGACACATGAAATCTGATTATTAAAGTAATCTGATTACTCCCAGTTATTGGACTTGATGATCATGTGACCAGGGTCACTGTTTATGGGGGAAACCCCGACTGACATCTATGAAGAAAGTGATGTGCAGGTAATCTGGTGAAATCCTGTAAAGGCTCAGGTAAGGGTGTGATCCCAGGCTGCAGCACACCTGGTTCATTTACACACCTCCTCTCTCACCACATCAGTCAACCAGAAACTGTCACAAGCTGGAACAAAGAGTCCACACTCAGCAGTCTGATTTATTCATGAATCCTGAATTTTCAGAAATAATCAACAAGCAAACTTCAGCACCGATCACAACCAACAACCACTGTAGGGGCACGCTGCTCCTCACGGCTTCAGGCAGTCATCGCCGCCCGTCCTTCATCACTTCCAACTCTGAACATGCTCTCTCCACCTACAGTACGTTTACAGTTCAGGACAAGCTGCTACAGAACAGAGTTTCACAACATATGTAGCTGCAGGGCTGAGCGGGATGACAGACTACAGACAGTTTTACTGCAGGAGAGGAAGGTTACAGCTCCAGGGCAGGATTACTTTGTGTCAGTCAGAGCGTGGGGAGGACGGTGGGAAGGAAACGCTGTGGAGAGCTGAAAACAAGTCCAACATACAAGTCCTGAAGGAAGACTGAATGTTCCTGCAGGAAAGATGAATTTCCTCCACATAACTGGGAGTCAGACCCGACTGACATAAGTTCACTTTAAAGGTGTGTCTTTTAAAAGATAACTTACACATCTGGGTAGGTGGAGTAGATAGACAGATGGCAAAATGATAAATTATCTCGGCACAACAGCATGCGGGGGAGGAGTCTACGGAGTAAGAACGATACATACGTTCACCTTCGTCTCCATAAGTCTCCAACAAACCTGGACAGTTTCCAGATTTGTTGCTAGTTCTGAAAAATAGTTACTAGCAGGGTCTGACTAGGGATGTCACGGTTATTTAACTTTACAATTAATCGCAGTCTTAAACTCTACAAATAAGCAATCATAAAGATCCCTCATCCCTTTATATCAAATATTATGTATGAATTAAATCAGCGGATCAGCGCAGCTTCTGCACAGAAGGAAAACAACATTCCTCCAGCGTGTTTCCACTTGTGTTGCTTTGTTTGTGGTTGTGTGAGGGCTGCAGGAGAGGCGGTCCGAGTGGGACGTTAGGACAGACGGAGAGGGAGGCTACGGCGGTCCCAGTGGGACGTTACGGCAGTCCGACTGGTATGTTAGGACAGACGGAGAGGGATGCCACGGCGGTCCGAGTGGGACGTTAGGACAGACGGAGAGGGAGGCTACGGCGGTCCGTGTGGGACGCTACGGCAGTACGACTGGTACGTTAGGACAGACGGAGAGGGACGCTACGGCGGTCCGAGTGGGATGCTACGGCAGTCCGACAAGGACGCTAGGACAGACGGAGAGGGAGGCTACGGCGGTCCGTGTGGGACGCTACGGCAGTACGACTGGTACGTTAGGACAGACGGAGAGGGATGCCACGGCGGTCCGAGTGGGACGTTAGGACAGACGGAGAGGGAGGCTACGGCGGTCCGTGTGGGATGCTACGGCAGTCCGACAAGGACACTAGGACAGACGGAGAGGGACACTACGGCGGTCCGAGCGGGACTGTGACGGAGGTGTTGATATATGAACCCAGCTTGTGACCTCTAAAGAACTGTATAGGAAGCTGATTTATATCCTCAATCTCCCCAGGTTGTCCGGCCAGAACAAATAATAGTAGACGTCAGTTACACTCATGCCACTCTTTAATACTGATTTTCGATGATCAATGAGGGTTGTGATGAGGTTTATATTTATGTTTATGGTTTCTACAAAACAGAAATAAAGATAATAAGCAATCAAATAAGTAAGCATGTGCCATCTATTTAAACACAAAGTGAAATGTTACCAAGATACTGCAAACAATTATTGAGAACACTGCCCATGAACTTAAACAGTACAATATAATAGAAATACGCCATCTTGAGTCAATTCTCGCCAAATACTGAAAACTTCAATGGTCCCTGAACGCACCATTGGATGTAACTAAGGGAAATTCTGGATTACGAGTGATCAGTGAATGCATCGCTAGCGAGGTTCACACGACGACGATAAATGATCATTTCTGAAGCAATTAACATGAATTAAACATTCAGAGTGATAGATATCGGGTAATAAAGAATATTACATCGAAAAAACCCACAAATTGAACAGTTTAACTAAGTACCAAAACAGATTAGCTTGAACAGAAACTCAACAATAATACACAATACTTTAGGAATGGACTGTGCAATAAAGACGGCAAACTTACAGTCTCATGGACGCATAAACAATTCGGAAATGAAAATCTGAGGGTCCAAATGACCAGAATGGGACTAATGATGGGAGAAGTCACTGTCCTTCCATGGCTGCCACCTGCTGACTAATGAGGGCGGTGGTCAATCAGAGGAGAGAGATGGTGATTGGTTGAGCAGAATGTAGTGATGCCCCGTGGGGTTATGGGATGCCGATGCATTCAAAGTGTCCCGAAACAAGTAAAACTGAAACCTTGTTAACAGGGACGTTAGGACAGACGGAGAGGGACGCTATGGCAGTCCAAGTGGGACGTTACGGCAGTATGACTGGGACGCTAGGACAGAGGGAGTGGGACGCTACAGCAGTCCGACTGGGACGTTAGGACAGACGGAGAGGGATGCTACGGCGGTCCGAGTGGGACGCTAGGACAGACGGAGAAGGATGCCACGGCAGTCCGAGTGGGACGCTAGGACAGACGGAGAAGGACACTACGGCGGTCCGTGTGGGACGCTACGGCAGTACGACTGGGACGTTAGGACAGACGGAGAGGGATGCTACGGCGGTCCGAGTGGGATGCTACGGCAGTCCGACAAGGACGCTAGGACAGACGGAGAGGGACACTATGGTGGTCCATGTGGGACGCTACAGCAGTCCGACTGGGACGTTAGGACAGACGGACAGGGAGGCTACGGCGGTCCGTGTGGGACTTTACGGCAGTACGACTGGGACACTAGGACAGATGGACTGGGACGCTACGGCAGTCCGACAAGGACGCTAGGACAGACGGAGAGGGACACTACGGTGGTCCGTGTGGGACGCTACAGCAGTCCGACTGGGACGTTAGGACAGACGGCGAG
The DNA here is from genome assembly GCF_017639745.1 of Melanotaenia boesemani. Taxonomy (NCBI): domain Eukaryota; kingdom Metazoa; phylum Chordata; class Actinopteri; order Atheriniformes; family Melanotaeniidae; genus Melanotaenia; species Melanotaenia boesemani. The sequence goes on along the minus strand of NC_055682.1, from coordinate 1,634,336 downwards.
GGATGCTACGGCGGTCCGAGTGGGACGCTAGGACAGACGGAGAAGGATGCCACGGCGGTCCGAGTGGGACGCTAGGACAGACGGAGAAGGATGCCACGGCGGTCAGAGTGGGACGCTAGGACAGACGGACAGGGACACTACGGCGGTCCGTGTGGGACGCTACAGCAGTCCGACAAGGACGCTAGGACAGACGGAGAGGGACGCTACGGTGGTCCATGTGGGACGTTAGGACAGACGGAGAGGGACATTTCACCACCTGCAGGAGAACCTCCAGCTTTTTATGCTACAGTAAAGATAAATGACTGTGATGTTTATCTAATGTAGCATTGAAACGACATGTTATCGTGTCATTTTGTAATTACCAGACATGAAAACAAGGCAGGGGTGAAAAAATGATACAACCCCTCCAAGAGGGTCCAGGGACATGTTCCCCCAGGAAGGACATTTTGGACATTTTGAATATAAAAGCATGAATCTAGTGCACTTTGAGAAAGAATCCAGCAGAGTTCAGGGACAGTATGAATGTTTAATAAAGTGTCTAACAGCTGACAGATTAAATGACAGCTCTGGTCCTGTGCTGGGACCTTCTAATCTGAGCCAAGACCAGTTCCAGCTGCACTTGATACCTGCATCCAGGTGTTTACCACCACCACACCTTCCTCTCCTAACACACTCATTCTAGAAGTTAGAAGGTTAACTTACAGCTTACCGATAGAACGCTGGTTCTTCACACTTAATTCAGATGTTATACAAATATCTGTTCACTGGAAAATCTGATTTCAAAGAACACATTTATTCCACGTGTAGAAAAAGACGAGTTCCACAAGTTCAGAGATATAAAGCACAGACCTACCCTACCCCCCCGAACAGCCCACCCTAACTCACAGAGAAAACCTGGAAACTGTCTTACCCGGAACATTAGTCCTACGTATATAGTTGGATTTCAGATTGAAAGGCAAATGTATTCACAGTTACTATTTAGTAGGTGAATAATAAAAAAAGTGAATAAAGAATTTGCTTATGAACCCTGATGTTATTTTGTTGGCTTAGATTCTATAATTTAGGCAGCGAGTTCAGACATGAAAAGCTAATGTTAGCTTGCATGTCAGCGTTACCTTTAGCCTCTCAAGCCGGACCCCTCAGCATCCGCCCAAGTCCAAACCACAGCGGCGGATGAGTCCTAACTGTCGTCTAACCTCGGCTCAGCTGACGAGCCCTGTGGTCAGCACAAACCAATCAGGTAGCAGTATTCTTCCCCACATTTGTGCTAATATTTTTTGAATGCTGTAGAGCTAGTAGGGGAATGTCTCGATGAATTCAAGGCTCCCTTCAGGCGCCGCACGTTGGCAGCTCACAAACCTCCATGTCCCAGTCATACCCTCCCCAGAAATGTTTCCATCACATCTACACAACCAAACGTAGCTCACACAGAACGGCAACTTCACCAAAAGGTCAGAGATTTTTCACATCTGCATTATGTCCCGTCCCCTCTGTCCTCTGGTCTCCCTGTCCCCTCCATCTCCCCTGTCCACTCTGTCCTCTGGTCTCCCTGTACCCTCCATCTCCCCTGTCCACTCTGTCCTCTGGTCTCCCTGTCCCCTCTGTCCTCTGGTCTCCCTGTCCCCTCTGTCCTCTGGTCTCCCTGTATCCTCCATCCTTCCTGTCCCCTCTGTCCTCTGGTCTCCCTGTCCCCTCCATCTCCCCTGTCCCCTCTGTCCTCTGGTCTCCCTGTCCCCTCCATCCCCTCCATTTTATTTGGCACAAGCTGGAACAAGCAGCAGGATGAAGCAGATGGACAGGACGGTCAGAAATGTGGGGGGGCTTCACCAGGACTGGACTGAGGCTGGAGTTAGAGCTTCCAGATCCACCACACACAGACAGATCCTGGACCTGGACTTCACATGTCATAGTCCTCTAGTCCAGCCACTCCTGAACATGTCAGCAGGATGTGACCTGGTCTAAAGAAACCAGGACCTGGTCTGGTGAGCAGTGGTCCAAAGAGGTCTTTTCTGATGAGCAAATTCTCCATCTCATGTGGGTCCAGGTCCCACAGTCTGGAGGAAGACTGGAGAGGCAACAATCCAAGACCCTTAAAGTGCAGCATGAAGTTTCCACAGTGGGGGTGATGTTCTAGTTGTAGCAGCTGCAAAGTTCAGTGTCAACATTTAACAGACAAAACATACGAAACACAAGACTAAAGATACAACACATGGACGCGTCCTAAAACCCAGAAATACTGAGAAACAATAAAGACATTGTGTAAATAAAAAGCAGTAAAGAGGTAACTAAAACAGTAAGGTGCATGTCTGAGGTATTTAATGTGCATTGTTCAGTCATGACGGCCTGTGGGAAAAAACTTTTAGTATGACGAGATGTGGCGAGTTTAATAGCTCGATATCGTTTCCATGAGGGCAGGAGGTGGAACATCTCTGTAGCAGGTGGCCAGAGGGATCGTTGATGATCTGTAGAGCTCTTGTTAAGAGTCTAGATTTGTAAATGTCCTCCATAGGCCTGTCGCGATAAGCAATAAGTCAATTAATTGAACGATAAGAAAATAAGAGCACGATAAGTATGCCGGCCGCGATAATTTTTTTTCGTCCCCCCTTTACCATAGACTGTGTATGACAATAGGTTTCACTATGGAGTATTTCGACTAAACGCTCTGGTTTCTTGCGGAGTGATCTCTCTGGTGTCATACTTGACAGCAGCATGTTGCAGCACGAGCCGGTAAGCCGCATTTGTTTTGCACGGCTGCCAACACGCAATGGCCATGAGACTTGCGTATTTAAGTGGCTTCTCACGCTCTCGCGCTAAACCTCCGATTCTCATGCTGAAATATGTAAATAATAGATGCAAGCATCTCCTCTTTTATTGTTTCGCTGCTTCCCACATGTAAGCAGAACACACACATTCTAGCTTACGACGTCAGTACAAAGCCCCCACTTCCTGGTCTACCGTAATAACCCCTGTAATCCGCAGGCACATTACGCAAATAGAATCAGCCTATATACTACCGTATATGACAAAATACACATTAAGAGCAATGCCGGCTAATCGAGAGGTTTGGGAGGATTCCCAGTGGGCCGCATAACTTTTGGGCCGGTGTCCCGGCGTATGTGAATGTGGTATCCCAGCTAACTGCTGGGTTGTAGTTACTTATAAGGCCAACAGAGGGCAGAATGACTTTGTTTCACAAGCAGTAGATTTTGAAGAGCAGAAGAAGAACACGGGTTTTTGTTCGATGTAAAGTGCTGAAGTTTGGTTCGTCATTAAAACCGGCATGCTTGTCTACTTGTCTGGAGTTTATTTGAAGATGCAACAGTGAAAAAGGCGCTTTTATTTATTTAGTTTATTGACCTTTGAAAATGTGTACTTGCATTATTACGGCATATGTCACTATATTAGTTGAGAATGGTCTCAAAATGACACATTAGCGCTCTGCGCAATATTATCGTTTATCGCGATAATTTCTGAGAAAATTTATCGTACAGCTAAATTTGTTATCGTGACAGGCCTAGTCCTCCAGGACCGGCAGGTCACAGCCTATGGTCCTGTGAGCAGAGCGAACCACTGTTAAACACAGTGAGATTACCAAACCACACAGTGAGCTGGTGAGAAGACTTTCCATTCCACACCATACAAGCTTCAAAGAGTACTTCTGTTCTGAGTGAATTCTTTCATTTCCGTAAAAGGAGACGCTGGCGAGCTTTTTTAGCAATGTTACTAGTGTCTGACTGCCAGCTCAGTTCCACAAGAACCAGAACCTGGTTCAAGGACCCAGGATTACTGGACTGGACAGCAGACTCTCCAGACCTGAACCCCGTAGAAAACCTGTGGAGCCTTTCCAAGAGGAAGATGAGACACATGAGACGGAGTGATGCAGAAGAGCTGAAGGACTGAAGAATCCTGGTCTTCATTCCACCCAGCAGGACCACAGGCTGGTAACATCCACGCCACATGGAGGCAGGAGTCCATGCAGAAGGACTAGATCGAGACCCGGGTTCATATGCAGGACTAGACCGAGAACTGGGTTCATATGCAGGACTAGACCGAGAACTGGGTTCATATGCAGGACTAGACCGAGACCTGGGTTCATATGCAGGACTAGACCGAGACCTGGGTTCATATGCGGGACTAGACCAAGACCTGGGTTCATATGCAGGACTAGAACGAGACCTGGTTCATATGCAGGACGAGAACGAGACCTGGGTTCATATGCAGGACTAGACCAAGACCTGGGTTCATATGCAGGACTAGAACGAGACCTGGTTCATATGCAGGACTAGAACGAGACCTGGTTCATATGCAGGACTAGACCGAGACCTGGGTTCATATGCAGGACTAGACCAAGACCTGGGTTCATATGCAGGACTAGAACGAGACCTGGTTCATATGCAGGACTAGACCGAGACCTGGGTTCATATGCAGGACTAGACCGATACCTGGGTTCATATGCAGGACTAGACCGATACCTGGGTTCATATGCAGGACTAGACCGATACCTGGGTTCATATGCAGGACTAGAACGAGACCTGGGTTCATATGCAGGACTAGACCGGTCACAGTTCTGGATCCAGTTTCCTTCTGATTTCATGTAAAATTCTAATTTTGTGAGATTAGGATTTTTTTCATAAACTGAACCATGATGATGAAAATGATAACGAAGAAATGCTGGAACGCGCTCACTCTGCATATAACATGTCTTTATTAGTTTACCTGTTACGCTGAATTACTGAAATAAATTAAGTTATGCACAGAATTCTGTTTTTTTTATAGCTTGGCCTGTACTTTTATTTCAAATATTTAACTGAAAAGCCTGATGAAAGCATCACCAGTCGATCCTCGTGGATTTATTTTAAACATTAAAAAAGAAGTTGTTACTGCTGAATTATTATTTCCTTTATTTATTAAGATTTAAAACACAGTCTACATTTTGATATGGGGGGATTTTTTCACAAATTATTGTGGAGAATACTTAAACTGAAGGAATCCTGTTTATCAGTAAGAACGGATGTGAGGTTAATTACAGCCCAATGAAACCGGACACAGTAACAGCAGCAATGACAATAATGTTCGCGTAATCTGATTTGATATCCCAACATATCGGTATCGGCAGATATCCAATTTCAGATATCAGAACTTAAACATAGAATAGTTATACGTGTGCATGCAGAGGTTTAGAGACAGTCACATTAAGTTAGTCATTCTATCCAATCCAGCAAGACAAACCTGGAGAGTACAGAATATTCTCACCTGCAGTGTCTGTGTCATTTCTCCCGCTGCTCTGCTGCAGCACTTAAATAATCAGACAGTCCTGATTCTCCTGTATTCCCAGTGAGAATGTACAGCACTTTAATTTGTTAACTGTATTTTCATGCATTGTGTTAACAGAAGAGCGCTGTGTGATCATCAGACCAAATGCAGACAGACCCAGTACCATCAGGAATGGTGTGTAACGTTCAGATAAAACACCTAATGCGTCAAAATATGAAACAAAGTACGATGTACAACCAAACATTATTTACAGGCAACTACATTAACTTGATTCAGAGTCGCCATTTCGGGCGAAGATGGCTTCTGTGTGCTGAATTATAGTAACGCCACATTTTACTAACGGCCAGGTGCTGTAACCATGGAAACAGTCATATTACCGATACTGAAAACAATAACAATTTTTCTCAGCGGTGTACATTTCACGTAATCGTTTATAATATATGGGGAAAATATGTTACAACAAACAAATTTCAAATCTGGCCTGAAATCTTTTTCTCACATTGTCAGTAACTAAAACCGCCAACAGGTCACGTGACTCGGAAGTTAACCGCTATCGCTCCAGCTATTAGGGGAGGCTCCACAATGCTAACATGCTAACAAAACTAATATTTGTCGTCAGCAGACAGGTTAACTAACCAACCAACAAGTTATCCAAGCATCCAGACATGAACTCACCTGTCAGAAAGACATGGCATGTAGCCTGTAGCCTGTAGATCGTGCTCCACCTGTTGGCTACAGCAGCGCCCGTTTATCCGCTTTAGCTTTATGCTAACAGGTTAAGCCAATCTTCCGTCGTGCGGTTTGACCTCCCTCTCCGGCGTTACAAAGTCCAGTGGGACATTTAAGAAGGTTAACTTATCTTTTCTTCCCTTATGTATAAAAACAAACACAGTCTCCACGTGTACTCAAAGCTCCATCTGCGGTTGGTGTTCACTCTAATTCCTCAATCACGATTAGCCTGGCGCCCCCTGCAGTCCGTCTGCGGTGAGACAACGGTGAAGGAAATAGACCGTGTTGATTGTATGTAATCATCACCGGCGCTGCAGCAGGTATGAGGTGCAGCAGAAAGGAGGTGCTGTAGGAAGGAGGTGCAGCAGGGAGGAGGTGACTCCTGCCTCAGCTTTCTTTCTGTTTCTGCGGTGCCACCTGCTAACAGCTCCATGGTTGTATAATTAACCTCCTCACATCATCCAGGATTTACTCCGTTTCCTTCCTCGCTGTCATCCTCATCTGGCTTTTTCTGTTTTGTCTTTAATCTCTATTGCTTTACTTTGGCGCTGGTTCTGAGTTTAGTTATTTAGTTCAGATGTAAATATTTTCTTCATTCTGCCTTCAGTGTCTCTAAAGAAAGTCTGTGTTTTAAACTTACCCACCATGATGGTTAAAACCGAAATAACTGAAGGAAATAAAGAAAACCAGCAAGTTTCTAAGTGTTTATGCTGATTATCAGTTTATTTATCATTTAGAACATTTTAGGAGAAGTCCCACATTTAGCCAGGTCTACCTGGCTGTAAAGGTGACTAATCGGGCTTCCTAACCATGTTCAATACAACACCACCCGCTGGGATGATCAGTTATTAATTCCCCCTGGCAGAGGATGGAGTATCAGAGTTTCTCTCAGAGTTCAATAAAGAAACACAAAGACATCTGGGCTCATTCAGAAAACAAGCCTCACATTTATTATCCGAGTGGAAGCTGGAGGCAGCAGACAGTTGGCACAAAGACAAACATGTTTGAATTTTCACACAGTGACCTGAATCACAGGTAACTTGATGCTGCGCTGCACATTCCTGCGTCTGTGCTCACATGATAGCAGAGCGGTGACGGCCGAGGCCGTTGGCTGGACAAGCAGCAGCATGTCCTCCATCCTCACTGCTGCACCGTCTTTACAGCGGCTGCAGATCAGCAGCAGCTCCACCTGGAGGAAGAACTCCACCATCAACCACCTCCTGCATTCATGCCACATGTTATGGTCTTTAATGATCATTTTCCTAAAGTAGAAGATCATTTTTAAAAAGCAAATATCTCTACATCAAAGTCCGGTTTAACAGAAAGATCAATAACTGTTTGTGAAGCTTGTGTTGGGGTCTGGGTGGGTCCGATGGGCCAAACCTGAGGTTTAAAACAACACAATCATGTCAGCCTGCTTCTGTCTGGACGTCTGTGATGTGTGAATCATGTCTGGTAAAACTGCACTAGCAGGACTGATGTTTTCCAGCTGAGTTCCCCAAAAAGTTTGTTTCTCTGCTTCAAAAATCTCAGACTTGGAGATACATGTGGCCGCTGTAATCTTTCAAGGTACCAACCCAGAGACCTGGTCCAAATTACTGATCCAGAGTCCTGGTCTAGAGTTCAGATCCAGAGTCCTGATCCAGTCCTTATGTCCTCATCTCTGACTTTGTTGTAAGAAACTTAGCTCTGACCTATGTTCATTCAGGCAGAGTAAAGTGTAAAACCATAGTATCTGACACCATAAAGACTAATATAGTTTCTACCTTTATCTTGCTTTAACTTAGCAGCTAATGCTAAATTAGCAGCTTATGTAATCCTGTTAATGCTGTTATATTGTTAATGTTAGCTAAACTAAAAGAGCTAATGTTGTTTAGGCTAATATAGAAGCAATGTGTAGTGCTAACAGAGCGGCAAACATTTTAACATTCTCTTCTTAAAGTAACTTTATGCTGAAAACTGTCTTGTCCAGGCAAACAACGCAGCTTATATCTTATTTATTCTAACATTATTATAAGTAGTCTCAAATAGCAGCTAAAGCCATATAGTTTAGACTAATACACCGTTCAGACAGAAATACAAAATGTAGCTTAAGTATCAGGTTAATGTTATTATAGCTGCTAATATCTTGTTTGGGCCAACATTATTATGTAAAGACTAAAATGAGTCGAATGTGTTGTTTTGTTTTGTTTTTTTTTTGTTGTTGTTGTTTTTGTTAAGCCACTTAACTCTGATCACTGAATCATTCGGGCAGATAAAAAGGCTCCTAACTTGCTGGATGAACCGGAGTTGTGTCGACACATAACAGACCATTTAGCAAAGAACTGGTTAAAACTGGATCTTGAAGCTCTTTGTCACACAAACACATAATTTGTTCCCATTTCTTTAGTTTCACCTGTTAGAACCAGCAAAGAACCCGGACCTCAACGGGTCCAAAGGAGGGACGGATCCTCACCCGAACCCGGACCTCGACGGGTTCTAGGGAGGGATCCTCACCAGAACCTGGACCTCAACATTATTGAAGCAATGTCGGTTCATCTGAACAGAAAACCAAACAAAAGCCAGAAACATCCAAAGAAAAGTTTTGGAAAGTCCTTTAAGGATCCTGGAGAACTGTTCCTGAAGACTTCTGAAAGAAATGACACGAAGCTTCTCTAACTGGGTTCAGACTGGGATGAAGAATAAAACAAAGCTCCTTAGAACTGGACCTGGTTCTGACTCAGATTCTGGATTCATGTTTGGACATGCTTCAGTAAATCAGCTGTTTCCTGTTTTCATGGAAATATTTAAGGAAATGAGGCTGGATGATTAGATGATTGAGTAACAGTAATATCACAAATAACCTCAATAACTTCATTCAGTTCAATAACCGGCAGAATAAGAGAAAATGTTAATTATCTCCAAGTTAGTAAAAATCAGGACTAAACCTTGGTCCACTTTGATATATATTGGTATAGCAGGATAGGTTTAAGTTCTGTTCAGATATATCATAACAGAGACGCCCCACAGCTTTGAGATGGAAGCAGAACTTTTCTGAGGCTGCAGGACTGTGATCACACTCAGCAGATGCTCCACATTAAGGCAACACTCTTTGGCAAAACAAACCATTAACCTTCATCAGCACAGAGACAGGAACACAAACACTGAACCGACACACGAGGCAGCAGATAAGCAGCTACAGTCTGACCAACATGCTGTAGAAAGTTCCTTTAACTTTGGTCATTTTAAAATAAAAACCATCAGATCAGATTGAGCCACAGCTTCTTACAAAACAGACATTTCTCTTTTAAATGTGAAGCTTGTTCAAAATACACACACAGCTGATGGCTGGACAGCAAAGGAGACGCAGAATGAGCTCAGCTTACAGGGGAGAGCAGGTGGGGTTGTGCAGCAGCGCCCCCTGCTGCATGGAGGCTGAGTTACTACCAGACTGTCAGGAATGAGCTTCGTCCCATCAGAGAGGATCATGAGACATTTAAAATGTCTTTTTGACACACATTAAATGATTAACTACATCCTAAATTCATCAAGAACTTTACCAAAACTGAGAGTATATTTTTATTTCTAAGCTGGAGGAGGTATGTGGTTTTATTGGTCTTCATGTTTCTGGAACTGTTGGAATAAACTTTCCTCCTGCAGCAGGTGTTAAGAGGAAAGTTTAGTGTATCTCTGATTTAAGGCCCGTTTCTGCTCCCTTACATGTGTAAATAGGGACGTCCACTTGAAACGTTGTCATACGTCGCTGTCCTCATGCTTCCATGCGTGTTTTGGTTGACATGGTTGTTAAGTCACTTCCTCCACTAGGGGGCAGTGCTGAGTTCAGAGTTCACTCCCGCGACAGTGTCAGTTTCAGACACTGTTTAGCAGCAGTAATGCGTCACTATGACGTTGTTTCCAACACGCCCAAAACACTCGCATATCCTTTCTTGAAAAGGTCACGCAATCTTTACAGTTGTCCTTCATTCTTCTTCTGCTTTTTCTTCCCTTCCTGATTTGCTTCTTCTTCTTCTCTGGTTTGTTTCTTTTGCTGGTCACATGTTAGCTATTCTGCTCAGCACTGCCCCAGCGATTTCTGGTGGTTTTGTTCTGTCTTCTGCATCAAGAGGCTTAAAGCTAAGCTCCCTGAAAACGGACTAAATTACGCTCATAACTGACGAAGGAGACAGACAAAACTGTCCATCCGTCTGCGAATCCGTCTTCTGCGTCCAGCATAACTTATAGCATAGCTTTACTCAGTCAGACTAAAACCAGCTGGTACAGGTGAGCAACTCAGTCCTCTTCAACATTCTGCTGCTGCTAATACTCCAGCATTAATCCACCACAGAAAGTAGTCCCCACCAACTCTCCTCCTGTCTGGTAAAACCATCAGATTCAAAAGATGCACAAGATTTACATCTCTCTCCCAGAAAAAGTGATTTTCTGACACAGCCTGAATGCAACATGATTAAAAAAAAAAACACATTCATGGAAAAGATCAGGATCGGACTGGATGTGATGCATTATTAATGGATGCAACAAATGAGTTTCCATCATCCTGAGTGATGAGTTATTGATCATCTTTCTCATGATGAAACCCGCAGCTCAACACCAGCAGAGATGCTGCATCTGGTGATCCTGAAAGTTGTAAAGGTTTCCCACGAGCTAATAAAGATCACTCACATCTGTAAGACACATCTGCGACAAGCAGACAGGACAGGAAGTTAGTTGTTAGTTAGTAGTTAGTTGGACAGGAAGTTAGACAGTTTGTCGGAAAGGAGGTCGGATAGAAAGTCAGATAGGAAATCAAGAAGTCGGACAGGAGGTCAGATAAGAAGTCGGATAGGAAATCAGACTGGTGACCAGGCAGGAAGTCGGATAGGAAGTCGGACCGGAAGTTGGACAGGATATTGGACAAGAAGTTGTATAGAAAGTTGGACTGGTGGTCAGACAGGAAATTGGACAGAAAGTTGGGAAGTATGATGTTTTATACATTCATGTTTGGTCAGCTTAACTCTACATTGATCACACCATCTGATCCTGTGAGCATCATGCCCTCCATCATACACCTGCAGCTCTAAACTGGAAGCTTGTGTTGTCATGGTAACGAGTGGCAGTGACTGAACTGCTGTCTGGTCATGTGATTCACTTCCTGCAGCAGGCAGACAGGCTGATCGGATGGGAGGAGACAACAGTTCTGACTAGGAGGCTAAGCTGCTGGAGGACAGATGGAGAGCTGGTTTCCTATTGGCTGGCCTGTCGACCTGCCTCTTCTGTGTGTGATGTTTTCCTGATCACAGCTGGGTGGGACCACGGCTGTGCAGCTCCTCGCTGCCAGGAGGGGGTGCCGTCACCAGGCTCCTCAGGTACACGCAGGGGTTCCTCCTTCTCCCGGAGCCGGGCGGGGGCGGGGGTGGGGGTGGCGGTAAGGATCCAGGGGTCCTCATGGAAGACATGAGTGGCAGCATTTCCTCTGCTGACACTTCTTCCTCCTCCTCCTCCTCCTCTACCTCCTTCTTCTTCTTCTTCTCCGGGAAGCAGAAGGTGCCCTGTGACACCTGAGCCCCCAAGGAGGTGGTGCTGCCTGCCGTGCTGCCTGGCGGGGTGTAGGAGGCTGGACGGGGGGCCCCCAGCCTGGAGAGGGCGCTGATACGAGGATGGACGGGTTCAGCAGGGGCGGGTGGAGACGAGACGCTCTCCAGGGAGGAGATGCTCTGGTTCCAGGCCTGCTGCAGGTCCACAGGGATGATCTTTGTGGCCTCCACGGACACACAGGGAGGAGGAGAACCAACACTACCTTTCCACGGCAGGTGGGGGTCTTCACTGTGTGGTGATGGGGATCCAGCTGGTGAACTCCCTTCCAGAGCTGCTGGGACTGAAGAAGGACACAGAAGATCAAGAAAGTTACTGATCACATCTCCACACACTTCCTGTCTGTCCTCCTTTATGTGTCTAATCATCCCTGCAGGAGCCATCTAATTCCTGGGCTGATACTTTTCACTTGACACCTCTACTGCAGAGAGTTTCACGATTATCTGATTTTGGTAAAGAATTCAGTCATCTCCAGTTTCATAAAACAAATTCTAATCCTGAAAGAAACAAGTGACATTGCCATGGCAATGCCTGTTTGTCGAGTTAATGGTCAGAAGACAGAACACAGCAGCTGTGATTACAACACACACCGAGGTCAAACAAACATCTGTTTGCTATTGCTTTCAGATTTCAGACTGAACCTTTAAATTCTTCAAACTTGTGTCAGAGGAGCCAATCAGGAAAATTTCATCTAGGTTCCTCTGCAACTGGATCCTCTGTACCAGTCTAAAGGCCCATTTCTGCTCCCCTACGTATGTAAATAGTGACATCCGATTCAAACGTTGTCATATGTCGTTGTCCTCATGCTCCCATGCGTGTTTTGTGTTGCCATGGTCGATAAGTCAGTTCCTCCACTAGTGGGCAGTGTTACATTCAGAGTTCACTCCCACGATCCGACTGTTTAGCAGCTGTAATGCGTCGGTGGCGAGCGCCTGGTGGCCGGGTCTATGCCCATGGGGTCAGGCTTAACCCAAAAAAGGTGACATGGCTCCCCCTCCTGTGGGCTCACCACCTGCAGGAGGGGGGGCCATAGAGGTCAGGTGCAGTGTGAGCTGGGTGGTGGCCGAATGCAGGGACCCTGGTAGTCTGATCCTGGTCTGCAGAAGCTAGCTCTAGGGACGTGGAATGTCACCTGTCTGGTGGGGAAGGAGCCTGAGCTAGTGCGTGAGATTGCGTGGTTCCGGCTAGATATAGTTGGACTCATCTCGATGCATGGCTTGAGCTCTTGAACTGATCTCCTTGAGATGGGTTGCACTCTGTTCCACTCTAGAGTTGCTCCTAGTGAGAGTCGAAGAGCAAGTGTGGGCATGCTCACTTCCCCTGACATGGTGCCTGTACGTTGGGAGTTTTACGCACCAAATAGTAGTTCGGAGTACCCACCCTGTTTGGAGTGCATGGAATAGGTGGAAGGAGAGCAGTCCTTCCGGGGACTCCCTCGTTCTGCTGGGGGACTTCAATGCCTACGTGGGCAATGACAGTGAGACCTGGAGGGGTGTGATTGGGAGGAATGGCCCCCCTGATCTGAATCCGAGTGGTGTTTTGTTGTTGAACTTCTGTGCTCGTCATAGACTGTCCATAACGAACACCTTGTTCAGACATAAGAGTGTCCACATGTGCACTTGGCACCAGGGCACTCTAGGCCACAGTTCGATGATTAACTTTGTAGTCGTGTTGTCGGACTTGCGGCTGCATGTTCTGGACACTCGGGTGAAGAGAGGGGCGGAGCTGTCAACTAATCACCACCTGGTGGTGAGTTGGCTCAGATGGTGGTGGAGGATGCTGGTCAGGCCTGGCAGACCCAAGCGTGTTGTGAGGGTCTGCTGGGAACGTCTGGCAGAGTCCCCTGTCAGAAAGAGTTTCAACGCCCATCTCCGGCAGAGCTTCAACCATGTCCCGGGTGAGGCGGAGGACATTGAGTCAGAGTGGGCTGTGTTCCATGCTTCTATTGTCGAGGCGGCCAGCCGGAGCTGTGGCCATAAGGTCGTCGGTGCCTGTCGCGGCGGTAACCCCCGAACTCGTTGGTGGACACCGGCAGTAAGGGATGCCGTCAAGCTGAAGAAGGAGTCCTATCATTTTTGGCCTGTAGGACTCTGGAGGCAGCTGATGGGCATTGCCAGGCTGAACGGAATGCGGCTTTAGCAGTGGCTGAGGCAAAAACTTGGGTGTGGGAGTTAATAAAAAAAACATGGAAAATGACTTGGATGGATGAAGGGATGGACGGACGGATGGATGATAGAAAGATGGATGGATAGTTGTGCTCCTGGTCCAGGCTCTGGTCATTTCACGCATTGACTACTGCAACTCCTTACTGGCTGGCCTGCCTGCATGCTCAGTTAAACCTCTGCAGATGATCCAGAACGCAGCAGCACGTCTGGTCTTCAACCAGCCCAAAAGAGCTCATGTCACTCCGCTGCTAATCGCTCTCCACTGGCTTCCAGTTGCAGCGCATCAGATTCAAAGCTCTGCTTCTGGCTTACAAAACAATAAATGTTGTTACCCGGTGGTGGAACCATCTATCTAACTCCGTCCGATCCGCAGAGTCCTTATCCACTTTTAAAAGCAAGCTAAAGACTCACTTGTTTAAGGAGCATTTCCACACTTAGCTTAACTCTTCTACTCAGAATGAGTTAGAAAGATTTGTCCAGCTCTTTGGCTCAACCAGGTACTGAAGAAGCTGCTGCACTTATGTCCAAGATGATGTTGTGTGGAGAAATGGTGATCTTGTATTTAAACAAAATGACTTACAAAAACTACAAAAAAAATTATATGCACTGCCTCTAGCACTACATGACAGCACCTGGTCCACCTGGACTCCAGCAGTCTGACTACCACTAAATGATGACGTCCATTTTGTTTGAATTCTTGCTTGTGTTGTTCTTACTTTCAGATGTAAGTCGCTTTGGATAAAAGCGTCTGCTAAATGACTGTAGAATAGAATAGAATAGAATAGAATAGAATAGAATAGAATAGAATAGAATAGAATCTGATTGAGAGGAGTCTGTTAGTACCACATTAAACTTCTATCTACCTTTACCTGATTTGGGTCGCTGTTTTGGTGTCTCCACCTTACGAGCGACGAAGGTGATGCCCATATCTTCCTCCTTCTCTGGGTCTGAATGTTCTGCTTTGTTGTCTTCAGGTTCCACAGGAACCACTACCGGGTCTGGGTCTGACACACAGGACAGGTGGATGCCGTTACTAAAGCTTCATACTTACATCACTAATAACCCAATAGAAACATTCCACATGACGTCTGATCAGCCAATCAGAGCACTGATCAGAGCCGTGTTTGCGTCTGCGAGGTCCATTTTGGGGCCCCATCTCAGGATCTGTGTTACCTTTATCCTGCCAGCTGACATTGCGTCTGGGTTTGTCGCCACTGTCCTCCTTGATGTCTGATCCTCGGCGCTGGAGAAAGATGGACAGACTTGGTCTTCAGTCAGCTGTGTGGCATCTCCAATAACACAGTTTAGATTTAAAGATGGTTTGGATCAGACAGCCTTATTAAACCGGAACCATCTGGACCCTTTCAGAACCAGACGAGGATGCAGACCAGAACAGATCTAGTGTTTGACAAGCTAATGGATTCTTTTGTCAGACGAGGTTTAAACTTTATACAATATTTTTTATTAAGAGAGTCCATTCACTACCTGTCAATCATCCTGGACTCTACCTGTCAATCAGCAGCTGTTATTTTTCACTCTGGGCCGTGTTGACTGGTTGTTTTTGGATTTACGGTCAGAGTGACTGGTCTTCATGCCGTTGAGCTGCTGAATGAAACTGAAGAAGTTAGGCTGTAATCAGCTGTTTCATCGTCTAACATCTGTCCTGCTCCGGCATCATCAGCCTGATAAACATCATCACTCTGAGGTAGCTGCAGCAGTTTCATCCTCCAGAACCTGATCAGGACCAGTAGATCCTGACCTGGTTCTTATCAGAAGCATCAGATCCTGATCAGGTTCTGATGGTTTATTCTGGACTCTAAAGCCAGAGGCTGGACCCTGCACAGCTGGGTGTGTGGATGCTTCTTACCTTCTTCAGGCTGCGTTCCTTCTTGTGCCGCTTGTGTCGGGTGGATTTGAACGCATCCATCCGGCTCCTCATGTTCCTCTGAAACACCTCCCGGTCCTGACGCTCCTTCTCCCCCAGAGGCATGAAGTGGCGGCTGTAGTGGGACTGGTACTGAACAGGAAACAGGAAGTGAATTCAGATCCTCCTCCAGGACTCCTGAATTGTCTCAAACCTTGTCTCTGACTAAGGTCAGACGTCTCTCTGAGGGCCCCTACAGGACTTCTAACCCCCTCCCTTCATTATGGAGGATTACCCGTCTCCTGGGCTTGTACAGGTTTCCAGCGAGGACATGATGTGTCTCCATGTCCTCCTCTACTTTGGCTCCGAGGACGTTATCGATGACCTGGAGATCCAGACAGACACCACTGCCGTTCTCACGCCTGGAACAGAGACAAACACCTCAGACTGAATTTCAGCTCCGTGTCTGTCCAGATAGACCAGTTCTGAAGACAAACCATCCAGTTCGAACCAGTTCGACCAACAGTTTGTTCCGTCTCCAAAGGTGAAAAGTCTGAGGAGCTTTTAAAGACTGTTTTTGGGTGTGAAATGAGCAGGTGACATCATGTGACTCACAGGTAGTTGGTGACGTTAGTGACTTCAGGAAACGAAGCTCTGCTGGCCATCGAGGGAAGAGACAGCCTGGCTGAAGTCAGGACGTTCCCACCCTGTCGGGTCAAAGGTCAAAGGTTAACAGCCTGCTCAGTAGGCTTCATTTAACATTAAACATTAACATTAAATAAAATGCTCCACACTTAATACATATGTTTTTGTTGTGTGTGTGTTTTTTTTACTAATGCATATTGTTTTTCTCTTCTTAAATTAATACTTTACTTTTTTCAGATGGCACAAAGTGGACAAAACCAGGTGTGGGACGACTACACTAAGGAAATCTCTGGTGATGATGTCTAATCCAGTAAGCTTAAATAAAAAAAACACCACACATCTTTGGCAACACCTTAAAAAAACATAAAGATGCTTGAGACAGCACAAGTGTCAAAGAACAGTCAGCCCACATTCACACAGGTGTTTGGTAGAACCACAAAGTGGTCCCCAAATCACCCACGATGGAAAGAGATGGACAAACTGATTATGGAAATGATAGCTACAGATATCCTGCCCTATGCAGTTGTGGAGGGTGAAGGTTTTAAAAGTTTACTGGCCAAAGCAGAACACCGGTATACTCCTAAAAAGTGACTGTCTTGTTATGCCTCAGTGTTCTACTGAACGCTTCAGGGCTTTTGTTCCTGTAGCTGTCAGATTTTTTAATGACCACCAGTAGTTTTGCTTTTTTTAGTATATTTACATTTTTAAAGGCAGTCTTATCTTAAAAGCAAAAAGCATTTTTGTACTCAACTGATGCACGAAATGTGCTCTTAAGTTGAAAGAAGAGTAAAGGAACTTCTCTCTGTGGAAAATGCAGGGAAAAGCATTGCCTTTACCACAGACTGTAGGTCTGGATCAACTGAGGCTTTCATGAGCTTGACTGCACATTTTATAGAGAAAACCTGGAAGAGAGTCCAAATTGTGCTGAACGTAAAGGCCATGTTTGGGTCCCACACGGGGCGATACATCAGCGAGACCTTCCCGACCTTACTGAAAGAAATGAACACCTGGTGCTGAGGGACAGTGGTGCAAATATAACCAAGGGAATGAAACTTGTAGAGATGCCTGACCTCAGCTGTACTGCACATACTCCAGCTGTGATCAGTGATGGCCTTACCTCCCACATAATGGTGGGAGACATATCGGCCAAAATGAAGAGAATAGCCACACAGTTCAACCACTCTGTTGTGGCCCAGCAGCGAGGAGGTTGGTGTTCCTCACCGTTCCGTCATCCAGGTGGAATTCAACACTTCATATGCCTGCCAGGGTGTCGGCTCAGAAGAGCGCTAGCACAGCCTACTCTTGTGACCACGGCCATTTTCTATGTCCAGCGGCAGAGGAGTGGGATTTGTCAGCCAACCTGGTGGAGACACTGGCACCACTGGAAGAAATACCACATGAAATGAGAAAAGATTCCTCTGCCTCCTGCATCATACCAGGTGTAGCAGTGCTCCGGCATCTGCTCGAGTCAGAGGGACCACACAGCAGAGAAAACACTGAGGAGGACCATGCTGGAGAGCCTGGAGAAAAGATGCTCCCATGAACATGAGACAAAGAGGTAGGCTGGCATGTCTCCGTGATCCGCGCTACAAGGAGCGGCCCTTGTCTCCAGAGACACTGGCCAAAGCTAAATCCTGGCTCAGAGAAGAGGTCGAGACTGTACCTGCAGCAGCACAAGCAGACATGATGCCAGCAGAAAGCGGCAGTGATGACGATGGTGAGGGAGACCCCAAGAAACCAGGGTGGAGGAGGATTACCAGCATACTGGACAGTCTTTATGAAACTGTGCTTGCTTCAACAAGCCAAGACAAGGCACCTGAGGAGGTCCTTGAAGAGCTGGAGCGGTACTTAAGGGAGCCAGTGATGGAAAGAACAAGAGGGAACCCGGTGGAGTGGTGGAGAATTACAGTTGCTGCTTCAGTGGATTGTCAGCCCTGGCCAGGAAGTAGCTCTGCTGTCCACCTTCCTCTGCCAGGTGAGAGGCTGTTTCACATTACGGGCAACATTTAGGAGGAAAAGTGCAGCTCCCAGTGAAGAAACTGCTTCCTGCTCTACAGCCTCCCTCTGCTGAAGCAGCAGCATTAATGAAACACGGCTCGTCTTCTTTCTATAGATATTTCATAACTTTCACTGATTTACACTTTTTTTAAAGAAAATCTTTTTTATAGATCGTTTGCCACTTTGCATGTAAACATTTTGTATATAAGTGTTGTTTTTTTTATTGCACATACTGCAAGGGGATTATTTTACTATTAAAATACGCTGATTTCCTCAAACATATTACCTCGTTTACAATTTTTTTAAAAAGTTGTTCTACCTGCACAAAAGCATGTTGTGACTGCACCAGAGAGAAGGACTAAGACTGAAAGGCGGATATAACAAGGCAGCATTCAAAGTTAATTTTAAATGAGGTTATTTTATTTTGCCGACGTTTACTGCAGTTTGGAACATTATTTTGTACTTGAAAGCTGTCGAGCAGAAAAATAAAGGAGGCTTCCTTTATTTCCTCTCACGTTTACCTGTTTACAACTTTTTAAAAGTTTTTTTTACCTGTACTTTAACCTACTTCTAATTGGCATCAGCAAGAAGTTCAAAACAAGATGTATTTAATGAATTCATCATTCATTTATAGACTTTTTAAGGTTATATATTTTCCCAGTTATTGAAAGTTTTGTTGCATGTTTTTGGAAATTCTTCTGTGGAGTTAAACAAGGACAAAATATTGTGAATAAGTAAAATTTTCTGTCTGAAATTTATATTTATGTTGGTGTAAGCGTTATTTTTTTAAATCGGCCAATTAATCGGTAATCAGAATTTCTTTCTGCCAAACATCAGAATTGGTATCAGCCTCAAAAAAATCCATATCGGTCGGGCCCTAGTCGTGTCGTCTGCAGCCTGGATGAGGAGGTTGGAGCTGGACGACGGTGTGCAGTCGTGGTTTAGCAGAGTGAAGAGGAGGGGGCTCAGCACACATCCTTCAGGGACCCGTGTTCAGTGTGGTGATGCTGGATGTGTTCCTGCCAGCCTGAACTGTCTGTGGTCTCCTGGTCAGGAAGTCCAGCAGCCACAGTGAGGCGTTAACTCCCAGCTGGTCCAGTTTCAGAAGGAGCTGTTGGGGGACGATTGTGTTGAATGCTGAACTGAAGTCTATGAACAGGATTGTGAGGTTGGAGTCTTTGTGTCCAGATGTGTGAAGGCTGTGTGGAGGACAGTGGAGACGGCATCGTCGGTCGAGCGGTTGGAGCAATGTACGAACTGGAAGGGGTCCAGGGAGGATGGGAGGACAGACTTCATGTGCTGCAACACTAGCCGTTCGAAGCGCTTCATAAGAACGGGAGCGAGGGCTACCGCACGGTAGTCATGGAAACAGGGATGACAGTGGTGGTTTTGAGGCACGTGGGGACGACAGCCTGGCTCAGCGAGATGTTAAAGACGTCCATGAAGACATCCATGAGCTCCCCAGGCCCTCAGCACACAACCAGGTTTGTTATCAGGACCAGAAGCTTTGGGAGCATCGATCCTGCTGAGTGTCCTCCTCACACCGTCTGGGGACAGCATCAACACCTGTTCTCCAGGAGGGGGCGGAGACTTCTGTGCAGGTGTGCTGTTGTGTGCCTCAAAACATGCAAAGAAGTCATTTAGCAGAGAGGTGGAGCTGTCACAGGTCTGGAGGGGGGGTTGTAGTCCGTGATGGTCCCTCGCCACAGGCTCTGTGTCTCTGAAGCGATCCTCCTGGAGTCCTGCTTCTTGGCCTCTCTGATGCTACGTGATGGTCGGCCCTCCTCATCTCCTGCTCTGAAGGCAGCGTTTCCAGCCTTCAGCAGCCTGTGCTCCGCCCCTGTCAGCCATGGCTTCTGATTGGCCCGAACAGTGATGATCTTAAGAACTGTTACATCATCAGTGCACCTGGTGATGTAGGCAGTGATGACATATGTATCGTCCTGGAGGTCTGTGTTGTTGTTGTAGGTGGTGCCCTGTTTAAACACACTCCAGTCTGTGGTGTTAAACCAGACCTTCAGTACCTCCAAGCATCCTTCCGGCCACACACGTACTTCTTTGAGAACTGGTTTGGTGACTTTAACCAGTGGTCTGTGTGCTGGCGGTAGCATGACAGTGATGTGGTCGGAGGTGTGGGAGGGGGAGGGCCTCGTAAGCTCCTCTCTGGGTGGTGTAAACCTGATCAAGTGTGATGTTTCCACATGATGGAAAGTCTGTGTGTTTGTGTAGTTTTTCACTGATCCACACCACCAGGATCTACAGCGGGGACATCAGAATGTCATTCAGACTGGAAATGTGGCCAGATGGTAACAAAATGAGGGAAGATGGTCCATACAGCGAGCACTGCACTCACAGAGGGCAGAATATCAGATGCTGAGGAGAACTACAAGTACCTTGGGATACTACAAGCAAAGGGCAACCATGAAGAAGAGGAAACGGGAAGGTTTGGTGTCAGGAGGAAACTCCAGCTGATTTCAAACTGATTTCAGTTTCTATCTGGATCACTTTGGCTTGGTTTAACAGTCATCATGGACCTGTTTGTCCTTCCAGGTCGTCTTTCTCTCACTTCCTGGTTGTTTTTCACCACATGAGATGAATTTTTTAAGAAAGATTCTCTTTTGAAGAATTTTGACATTCCTGTCTCATTTTTCCTCCCAGGTGAGCGGGACATATTTACTCTCCTTTCAGGTCATTAAAGGACAAAAATCTTCATCTAAAAACAAATTATTTAAACTATTTTAAGCCTTTAAGTGAATATATGATCACTGTTTTAATAGAAATAAAATCTACATACATGCTTTATTTAGGAGGCCTAGTGGTTACTGAGGTGGTTTTGTTTCTGGAGGACCCAGACAGACGTGGCCCAAATGTGTAGAAGAAATTTTACTTACTATGCCTTATTGCTTCATATATGGACTTTGCTAAGAGTTCATTTATCCCATAATTTCTTTCATCACATACATTTATTCATTGGTTTGTTCACTTCTAATTCTTGTGCACTGCTCCTTCTGTTCTGACTCCGTTCACTACGACGGTAAGATGACCTCGATCCGGTCCTTCCTCAGAACCGTGGTCAGGCTGCTTCTGGTGAGACACAACGATGTGAGGTTGCTATGGCGCCAGTCCTCAAGGTCTGGAGGAGGATTCTTTCATCAGAAATGTACAACTTTTTGTTTTTCTCCTGCTTCCCCGTCTCCTTGCTGCAAGTATTGTTCCTAAATAAACTTTCGTACACTTTCTCTCAACCAGACTCCTGGTTATTCATTTTTCTACAACTGGAAGGTTGTTTCTCATTTAAAGAGCAAAATCAATGTTTTTGTAGGACATTTAAGACTGAGCTACCAAAACTATATTTAATGGAAAATAACTCATTTTTAATATATTTTTTTTCATAAGAGTGACAACATGCAGTTGAATTGGCTTTGAAATGGTTAAAATAGTAGAATAATTATATATTGTTTGCATGAGGACTGAAGCTGACTGAAAGATGGAAATGAATATTTAGCATTTTTAAAGCAGTTTTCTGTCCTCTAACGACCTGAAGGGTGAGAACCCCCCCCTGCTTTAACCAGCACAGCCTACCTGAGTATTGTTGCTGACCATGTCCATCCCTTTATGACCACAGTGGAGCATCTTCTGATGCTACTTCCAGCAGGATAATGCACCATGTCACAAAGCTCAGATCATCTCCACCATGGGTTCAATAGACTCAACAGTCACCACATCTCCACCCAGCAGCAGCCATGTTAAAAGGAAATGTGCCTCCTGTTTGATCCACTTTCCTTCCATGAAAGATGCTTCCTAAAGAGGATGGTACAGGAAGCGCTGGAGCTCATTTCCTTCACGTTTAGAGAATTCCATCATTTCTCACCACGGCTGAAACTCGGATAATTCTGCAGGAACCTTTCTGAAGGTTGATGGACTGAACCCTGAAACTTTAGTTAGAGCTCCATCTGGTGGCGTCTGGAGGAACTAACAGAGGCAGGAGGCCAGACCTGCCGGTAAAACTCAGGAAAAAGTCGGATTTCCTCAGATAAACATGTAATCCTCAGACCAGGAGATCACAAAGGAGACATTACGAGAAGCTTTGAGGGATTTTAGTTTAGATTTAGTTTTTTTTTTTATATAAACTTCATGCCTCTTCTGTAAAGCTTTTGCTGTTTATTGATCTACCAAATAACAAAAGGTTTAAATAATTTCATTTGTTATTAGGCTCTCAAACTGAAAGTTGCATCCAGTGACTTTTTCTCTAACTTGTGATCTTTAAGAAGCTCCAGCCTGGCGACCCCGACTTAGAGTAAGCAGTGTAGAAAACGAGTGAATGAATGAATAAATAGAAGTGTGCAGCCACGTTTCCTGATGCTGTTCTCTCTTCCTGCACCTCCTACCAACATGTCTGCGTCTGGATTATTTTCTCAGCTGCTTTGTTAAACTATATTTTTCTTGATTTGGTGGATTTTTCTTCCCTCGTGTTCCATCTTTCTGCTGTTTTCCTCTGTGGACGGTCTGAGCTACTGGGTCAGAAACTCACCTTTCCCCTGCTGGATTAGGAAATTGAACGTCTCTGTGTGTCAGGTGTGTGTCCTGAGGTGAGCCCACCTGGTCAATGACACTAATGGCGTCCCTGATGTTGATCTTCTGATAAGCCTCCCACAGCTCGCTCTTCCTGTACACCGACTTCCTCAGCAGCAGCTTGCTCAGGTAATTCTTATCAAACTGCTCCCACCTGGACACAAACACACCTTTTTAAGAATGGAGTAAGATTATATGTAGTTACAATTTTAAATAGAAAAACAACAAATAAATACAGATGACAAATAATCTAAAAATGACTGCATAAGTAAGAGAGAAAAAATGTAATGTAATAGCCCAAGATCTTAGTGTTAGCTGTTAATATAGGAGACCAGACCACTTCCTGGTTAATTTCTCTGTCTTCCTTCCTCATGTCGATCAAGCGGCTCCAAACATGGCATCCTACCGCAGAAACCTGAGATCCCTCAGACCTACACAGCTGTCTGATGAGGTTTACTCTACCCTCCCTTCCCACTCAGACTTCTCCTTACTGTCTGTTAATGAGGCTACAGAAACACTCTGCTCCTCTCTCGCCTCCTCTCTGGACAAACTCTGTCCTCTGGTGGACAAACTCTGTCCTCTAGTGTCAAAACCAGCCAGACAAAACCCTCCCAGTCCATGGCTCACAGGGAGCTCTAAGGGAGCACAGAGCCGGACTCAGGACTGCAGAAAGAAAGTGGCGCAAATCAAAAGAGCACACTGACTTGTCTGAGTAGCAGCAAAAACTTGAAACTTTCACATCCAGCCTAAAGGCGGCCAAGATAACCTTTTATCAGAACAAGATCCACAATGCTCCCAACACACGACATGTTCATGGTGTTTAACTCTCTTCTATCTCCACCACCTGCTCAGCCTTCCACTGTGCTGACTGCAGAAATGTTTGCTTCCTACTTCACTGAAAAGGTCGCTACCATCAGTAACCAATTCACTGAGCCGGACCAACTCAGCCTTACCAAACCAGCTACTGGTGCCTCACTCTGCTCCTTCCGCTCTCTAAATGAGGACCAAGTCTCTAAACTTCTAGTCAGCTCAAAACCCACAACCTGTCCTCTTGATCCTGTTCCCTCTGACATCCTGCAGAGCATTTTACCTACAATCAAACCTGCAGTAACCCATATTATCACCTCCTCTCTTAAATCCGGTGTCTTTCCTTCTGCCTTCAAACAAGCTCAGGTTACCCTCTGCTGAAGAAACCCACACTCATCCCAGCCCAGGTTGGAAACTACCAAACTACCCACGACCGAGCTTATTGTCGTTCCAGCCAATCCTTCTTTACCGCCACAGATAAGTGTGCAGCTTGACTCCATCACGCTTGTGCCTACGTCTTCTACCAGGAATCCTGGTGTCATGGTAGACAACCAGCTGACCTTTAAGGACCATGTTGCCTCGGTCTCTCGATCTTGCCGATTTGCTCTCTACAACATCAGGAGGATCAGACCCTACCTGACTGAACACACGGCCCAGCTCCTGGTCCAGGCTCTGGTCATTTCACGCATTGACTACTGCAACTCCTTACTGGCTGGCCTGCCTGCATGCTCAGTTAAACCTCTGCAGATGATCCAGAACGCAGCAGCACATCTGGTCTTCAACCAGCCCAAAAGAGCTCATGTCACTCTGCTGCTAATCGCTCTCCACTGGCTTCCAGTTGCAGCGCATCAGATTAGCTCAACTCAGCACTAAATAAGCTGTGTGTATTTACACCCAAGATGATGTTGTGGGATGAAATCATGATGTTGTAATTAAACAAAAGACTTACAAAAAATATATTTACACTGCACTACATGACAGCAACTGGTCCACCTGGACGTCCAGCAGTCTGACTACAACTTAATGATGACGTCCATCTTGTTTGAATTCATGCTTGTGTTGTTCTTACTCTCAGATGTAATTCGCTTTGGATAAAAGCGTCTGCTACATGACTGTAGAATAGAATAGAATAATATGGGAGTCTATTAGGGTTGCCAACTTTCTCTCAGTTAAATAAGGGTTTAAATAAGACTAATACAAAAACCCTAATAAACCCAATGTAAAAAGGGTATAATCTAAGATGTTTTTAATCTAAATATGCAGCTTTCATGGACACATTGAGACAGTATACTGGAGAGACTGTTTCAAATTTAATTAAAATCATGTATACATTTTAACACTTAATACTAGACAGTATATTGTTATGCATCTTCACACAAATGCAACTTCACATGTATGAATAAACCTCAAAATAATTTATCACAGTTTGGACGTTTATAACAGTTAACAAGCAGATTGTAAATGCAAAAGAGTCATTATATATCATGATTCACCATTTCTACTTTTTCCATGGATACGTTTTGGATACACCTCCATGGCCAGCAGAGAAATCCTGCCGGCATGAAGCCTCACCACTAACAGGCTTTACCTGCAGCTTATTTTTTGCATCCCACTTTTTATGATAGCTGCACATTACTTCCTTTTTCACAGCTTTTCCATATTCTTATTTCCTAAACAGTCCCAAATCCATTCTACAAACCGACTTCAGCCAAAGTCTTGATTTGGCTTCACTAGTTGATGTGACTGACTGATACCTGTCAGTCACCTGACGCATGAAGTCTGACTTTCCATCTAGTGGTAGAAATGTAACAGCAGCTTAACATCCTACCAGAGGACAAACAAGACAAGCAGCCCTCCAGATAAGGGACAAGAGAAATCTTGTATGGAACAGTCTAATTTAGATAAATATATGGGATGTCCTAGCTAATACAGGACAGTTGGCAGTCCATGGACTTAGCATTAGCTGCTAATGTGGGAGCCTGCAGTCTTAGGGCGGATTTATACTTGTGCAGTGTCTACGTAACCGCTGTAAGCTCGTCGTAGACGAGGGTCTACGGGTCTTCCAGACCTGACGCGCACCCCTGCTACGCAGACAGTTACACAGAGGTACTCCCTTGTGATTGGTCAGTTTGGGATCACGTGTTGCCAGATATCTGGATCTTCTCACTGAATTTGTGTGGTAACCATAGACTGTATATAAAAGATGGACGGAGCCTCCATGATGTCACCCGTAGGTTTCTTAGGCGCAAAAGTGAATCTCATTGGGTGTTCCCACCATCGCCATCTTGGCAGTGTCATGTGTGTTGTTAGTCCCGGAAAATACAAAAATGGGCAAAGAGGTGGAGCTGAGAGGGGGACTGTGAAGGGAGGGGTAGATGATTGACAACCATCAAACGCCGAGCTGCCTGTAGCTAACAGCTAACCGAGCTAACCCCGAGCAACAGTAGCTAACCAGCTAACAAAATTAGGTGGGCTAAAGCTAAGACACGCTGTTAAAACCGCGGTTGTGCTGCTAAACTGCTTATTTGCCCGGTTCGACTCTCAGCAGCATGCATCTGCTCCAACCATGCCCCCACCCCCACCCACACCGACACCCCCATCTGGCTCCCGCACCACCCCACTCACCATCCAGGAGCACGATGTCAGACGGGTGCTCCTGGCGGTGAACACCAAGAAGGCTACTGGCCCAGACGGAGTACCTGGCAAGGTGCTCAGAGCGTGCGCCCACCAGCTCGCCCCCACCCTTACCAGGATCTTCAACCTCTCCCTGGCTCAGGCAGTCATCCCACACTGCCTCAAATCCTCCACAATTGTCCCGGTGCCGAAGAAATCTCCCATCACCAGCCTGAACGATTACCGACCGGTGGCCCTCACTCCGGTAATCATGAAGTGCTTTGAGAGACTTGTTCTTCAGCACATCAAGGACCATCTCCCCCCAGACTTCGACTCCCACCAGTTCGCATACCGCGCGAACAGATCCACTGAGGACGCCATAGCTGTAGCTCTTCACTCTGCGCTGAACCACCTGGAGCAGCAGCAGAGCTACGTCCGGATGCTCTTTGTGGATTACAGTTCTGCGTTCAACACAATAATCCCGGACAGATTATGCACAAAACTGGACACTGTTGGCCTCCCCCCTCTCACATGTGCCTGGATAAAGGACTTCCTAACAGACCGACCCCAGACTGTGAGACTAGGTCCCCACCTCTCCTCCACCAGCACGCTGAGCATCGGCTCCCCACAGGGCTGTGTGCTGAGCCCCCTCCTGTACTGCCTCTACACCCATGACTGCAGGCCGGCCCACAATGACAACCTCATCGTCAAGTTCGCTGACGACACTACAGTGGTCGGACTCATCTCCGGGGGTGATGAGGCTGCCTACAGGGAGGAGATCCTGAAGCTGGCTGCTTGGTGTTCTGAGAACAACCTCGCTCTCAATACCAAGAAAACCAGGGAGATTATCATCGACTTCAGGAGGTTCAGCACAGACCCAGCCCCCTTCTACATAAACGGCGAGTGTGTGGAGAGGGTCCACACCATCAGGTTTCTTGGCGTCATCATCTCGGCCGACATCTCCTGGTCAGAGAATATCACGTCAATCACCAAGAAGGCTCAGCAGCGGCTACACTTCCTGAGAGTCCTCAGGAAGCACAAACTAAACTCCAACCTGCTGCTGACCTTCTACCGCTCATCCATCGAGAGCCTGCTGACATACTGCATCACAGTATGGTACGGCAGCTGCACTGTAGCAGACAAGGAGAGGCTACAGAGAGTGGTAAAGACAG
The DNA here is from genome assembly GCF_017639745.1 of Melanotaenia boesemani. Lineage (NCBI taxonomy): Eukaryota > Metazoa > Chordata > Actinopteri > Atheriniformes > Melanotaeniidae > Melanotaenia > Melanotaenia boesemani. The sequence goes on along the minus strand of NC_055682.1, from coordinate 1,606,929 downwards.
CACAGAAGATCATTGGCTGCCCTCTCCCCTCCCTGATGGACATTTACACCTCCCGCTGCCTCAGCAGAGCTAGAAACATCATAAATGACAGCTCCCACCCTGGCTCTGATCTGTTTGCCCTGCTGCCCTCTGGGAGGCGCTACAGGTGCATCAGGACTAAAACAAACAGACTCAAAAACAGTTTCTTTCCAAAAGCAATAACTGCCCTGAACTCCTGTAGGACTTCAAATCTGAAATACGCTGGACACTAACAACATATGTGCAATACATTCTGTCACATGACATGTACAACATATCATGATCCGTGCAATAATACTTTGAACGTGCAATATATTTTTTTTCAGACATAGACATCATACTTATATCTGCAAATAACTAGAGTGTGCACATCTGTTTTATTTCTGTAAATATTTTATAACTTAGATCTTTTATTTATTATTTATTTCTATACTGCTCTCTTTGCACTGACACTGGGGATGGCTTAATCTCGTTGTACATGTGTATAATGACAATAAAAGGCATTCTATTCTATTCTATTCTATTCTCCCTTCTTTCCGCAGATATTGGATACCTGTCAATCAAAAGGACACGCCCCTAATTATGCCAAATTTCAAGATTAAATAACATCCAAACGGATGAGTTAGAAAAAAATTTACCCCCCTCACAGTTGTCATAAAGGTAAACTTGACCTTTTAATCCTAAAATGGATTTTTGTACCAGGCTTTAAACATGTTTATTTCTGTTGTGAAGTTGGTCTTTTTAACATGGGAGTCTATGGGGATTTGCTCTGTTTTGGAGCCCCTAGTGGACGAGGGGGGAACTGCAGTTTTTTGCACTTCCACATAGGCTTCACATTTTACAGGCGGAGGTTGCTGCCTGTAAAATTGTTTTTTAAAAACCAATAACCAGTGACTCAAGTTGATGAGAGGCTGATCGAATTATTTCTTTGTTTTCTTCCACAAGCTAATAAAGACACTGAACCATACTGGACGCCATTGTTGTTTTAAAACAGGAAATACCACCGAACTAAAGAGAACCATCAAAAGAACTCCGACCTGGTGAATTTACTGGCCGATACCACCCCTGCTGCCACCTTCTGGTTAGGAGGAGAAACTGCAACACGACACCAAAACTACGCGTTCTCCGTACGCTGGAGTGGGAAGCAAACTCACCAGCGTCAGCTACGCCGTAACCGACCGCACGCAGACGCCACGTGAGCATAAATCCGCCTTTAGCGTTTACCATCTACAGGATGGCGGGAATAATCTGGTAACTCCATAAATCAGACAACGATCTGATGTAAAGGGGATCATTGTCTCTCTGCAGGTTTACAGGATCTTTTGACACTGTGAGGACGTTGGTGGGACTCACTTGTCTCTCCAGTGATGATACCCCTGCAGTCCTGCAATGTCCTCCACTGCAGTCAGGATGTGGTCAAAGGCCTGGAAACACACATGCTCAGTTTAATGCATCAAGAAGAAGAAAAGGCTCATTTAATGTTGTCTAATCTCTGTCAACTAGGCACTCCAACAAAACATGGACACATTTGTGAAAGTACTCGTGGATAAACTATAATCAACAATGGGCATTGCAACAACCAAAAAACAGAAAACATGAGGAGACGTCTGGACTCAGTGTTTCTGGAAGCATCCAACAGAATGAAACAAAAAAGTCCCTCTGGAGACGTCTCATCCCACACACAAAGGAAAGACGGCTGATGAAGTCAGACATCAACTACTCAGCACCGCCACCTCACAGCAAGGTCACCGGTTCGTGGCTGGGTGCTCATGGTAGCGGTGGTGGGATGGGGGGAAACCTCCTCATTACATGATGCAGGTGTGGAACTTCTAATTTCCAACTGTCACTAAACGCCTCTCACCTGCGCTGCTTACACCTCTGCTGAGAGGAAGATGAAGAGAGGAACCGCTGATGTGTAGTTTGGGAAATGGGAGGAGAAGAAAGGAGAGAAATGAGAAGAAGAGTCACCCTCTCATGGATCTCCTCGTTGATGGTCGGCTTCCTGTTGGTGGAACGAGGAACTTTGAGCCAGTTCACCAGCGGTTTGATGGTCAGACCCTGAAACAGGACAGAGAACACAGACCAGGTCAAACAGGCTCTGGTCAGAGGTAAGTGGACTGCAGTGGTTCTGGTAAAATCCATGACTAGGTTCTGTCCTAATGGAAGATCAGCTGGACGTCCCCCTGCTGATGGTAAATCTGGGATGTCCAGTTCTGGTTCTGCAGGTTTTAGATGTTTCCTGTTCCAGGCAAACGGGTCATCACCAGACAACAAACTGTTGGTGAGATTCATTTAATCTGAACCAGGTGTCTTCAAAGCATCTAAAACCTGCAGGACCAGAACTGGACATCCCGTACAAGAACAAAAACCAAACAATCCAAAGGTCTGTAAATTCAGTTCAGTCCTGCAGAATGAGCCTTTTACTGCATCACGCCTGACCCAAGAAATAATGGACAGGAAATTCTACTTTTTAATTTGAAGCTTTTATTATGACCCTTAAAAAATGTTTAAGAAATTAAATCAATAATTTGCACGTATGTACCGTTTATTACTAATACGTCAGAATAAGTGTAATGCCAGAAAAATCCACCAGGGGGATGAAGACCAGTCTCAGATTTATCCAACAGGGTTTAGCTTTTACCGGAGGTGGAAAAAGTTTGAAGTTTAGGCTTTAACTGAGGATCTCCAGCTCAGCCGTGAGGTCAGAAACAAGCGCCGGAATGGAGATTTGAGGTCAGAAAGTTTTGAAGTCTTGATTCAAACTCTGAACAGGAAGTGACAGAAGTGTTTGAGGCACGTTATCGGCAGCACGTTGCAGGCCATCAAGCTCACGTTGTTCCTCATAACAAGGTGTGGGTGGTCTGTTAAAGATCAGCTGATGGGTTCCAGACCAGATCAAACTCAGAGTCAGCATCTGACATTTTTTATCTCCAACACCAAACCTCGAACATCACAAACATCCAGCTGACGGACATCTCAGTCATTCCACTGTCCCACCCCCTCCTCCGTGAGAATGAGACGTCACCACATGTTTTGCTTGCTTGTTTGTTCAGAACGTAAGTAAAGTTTATTCATCTTCCACAGATAAAAACACAAAATGCTTTACAGTGAAATAATACAACATATGAAAGAGAAAAACACACACGAAGACACGAACAGTCACAGAAACCTTCTTCTGACTCAACGTCTTAAAGCATCTTAAAGCTGCACCACTGAAGCGTCTTCTGGTGAGAAAAGGGCCCCGATGAGAGGCTCACATCACGGAAACCAGGCTCTGGAATTTAATTCCTTGCAGGTCACAGTTGGACGCTGAACAGACACCGAGGGGTAACGCTCCCAGAAAGTCTTTTTTATCTGCTGAATTATGGCTTTGAATCTGGGGGTCCAAGCAGCTTAGGAAAGACTGAAGAAAGAGACCTCCTCTTTCACTGAAGTAATTAACGATCATGTGAACTCTAACTTGCATCTTTCCAAGGTGGGGACATTCCTGCAGGGACCAGGAGTTGAAGGCCCCCACCCGGTTTCTCACCCACAGGGATGAGTGATGGATGCCAGACCACCTCTGGTCTTCCAGACCGTCTAACTAGAGTTGTGGCTAACTAACATGTCCGGGCCTTAAAACACTGAAAAGGCTGTTTTATATTTTTATCAGAGTGAGCTGAGGTTAATCTCCAGAATCAGATCTTTCTAAGGTCAGTAAAGATGACATTAGAAAATTGGATGATTATTTCTTCAACTTACAGTCTGTTTTTATCTGGGATATAAGAAAAGACCTTATCTTGCTATTAATCTACCTTTACATTCACGTATTTGTTTTATTTTTATTAAATAGTATTCAAACAATATCATTATTGTTTCTAATAATATATATATATATATATATGTATTCGTGATCCGACAACAGAAATGAGGCTACATGCACTTTGCTGAAGCGTATGTGTGTGTGTGTGTGTCTCACTGCTTCTTCGCATGCATGTGTGTCTGCCAGACATGGATCTGTTTATTAAATGGACGATTTGTACCATTAAACCGAGCCACGATACACAGATTAGGAATCTGAGCTTCTGCCGAGCTCAGAGAATGCATCTGCTCCTCTTGGCTAACAACAGTAAACCCCACCTCCACGTGGGTTTTATGAACCCACATGATCACTTATGAAGCTCTGAAGCTTTAAGCGTACATTTGTATCATCAGCAGAGAAATGACAGGATACACCTGTGAACTGGTTATGAAACCAACCGGGAGAAGATGAACAGAATGGGTCCTAGGACCAAACCCTGAGGTACCCCACAGCAGGACCCAACATAATCACAGAAGCAGGAAAAGTCCTACCTGACAGGTAGAAGGAGGCAGATTCACTCCTACCTGGAACATGACAGTGAAGAAGACCACCACGATGGTTGTGGCCACGAAGTAATCCTTGGCTTTGACCTGCTCAGCATCCAGCAGCACCACCAGAGCGAAAGCCACTGCCCCCCGCAGGCCACCATACGACATCACCACCTGGTCGATCTTATCCAACGGGACGAGGCGGAAGCGGTTTAGAACCCAGGTCTGGCCGACCACACCTGAAAACAGACAGAGGTTCTACTGATCCACCAATTACCGACTCAGGAGGATGAAGATTCTCCTCCTCCTTCACCTGAAAAACAAACTGTCAGAAAGACTGACCGACTGACCCACAGCTCTGAAGACGAAGATGAAGACCAGCGTGCAGGACACCAGGCCCGTGTCCCAGGCCCACTTAGACTTGTCCACCGCTGAGATCCCGAGGAAGATGAAGATGATGGTTTCAGCGATGCTGGCCAGGGTCTTCATGGTGTACTTGACGGTGGTCCGGGACTTCTGGGAGATGTTGGCCTCCACATATTTATTAGCTCCGATGCCACAGAAGGTCATCCTGAAACAAAGACGTTGATGTGATGCAACAACGGGGGCACTGACGTCATCGTCTGAGCCGGACGAGTGGGCTCGCGCAGACTTACGACAAGATGGCGGACAGCGAGAAGAGCTCGGCGGTCAGGTACGCCAGGTAGACCAGCAGGAAGACGAAGAGCGGCTCGATGATGCGGACCTTCTTGGTGAAACGGGTGATGAAGCCGAGGATGACGGCAAAGACCAGACCCACCAGAGTCCCCCCGATGCTGACAATGAGGAAGGAGGCTGCCGAGGAGGAAGAGGAGGAGTGTGTGAGTGTGTTCATCTTCATCAGGTGTGTGTTCTGTCTGCAAACTCACCCACTCCTTTGAAGTAATCAGCTGTCTGGACGTTCTCTGCTCCCACCTCCACGAAGGAGATGTAGACCTTATAGAGAACCTGCAGGAAACAGAGTAGTTCCGTTGTCATGGCAACCAACTGGCTGCTTCCTGTTCACAGTAATGGGAAATCTAGTGTTTCCTGAAGCTAAAGATGAAGACAGAAACAATGAGGAACCAACGGGAGGGGTGGTGGCTCTTGGCTCTATGAGCCCTGGGTGGTTGTTGTGATACATGTTGTTGTTGTCTTGGTTATTTTGTAGGAACTCCTGATGATTGTCTGCTTAGTTTACCTGTAAAAGCTGTAGGAAATTCTCTGCTGTGTTTCTGTACAGGTGTAGCAGCTGCTTGTCTGCTGTTAGGTTGGATTGAAGCTCGTTGCTTCTATCTGCTGGATCTTTGTCTCCTCTTCCTTTTTCTACTTTCCTTTTATTTTTCTTCACTATTCTCCTTTTTTCTGTCCCCTCCATTCAGGTCCAGTAAGATTATTTAAATTCTGTCATTCAAAATAAATAAATAACAATTTAAATAGAAAAAGTCAGATTATCAACAGGAGTCTTAAACCCATAAAGCTCCCCTTGGTAAAGCGAATTTGTTTGTCACTACACAGCAGCCAGACCATCATTCTGCCGCCACCGTGCTGGATCAGACAGGAACCGTGAGGAACTGTGATGTTCATCAGTGAAATTGAAGTGAACTCAGAGAAACTTTACACTCAGGGCAATTGTTTTTGTTTATTATTATAATTATTATTTATTTTTATTTATTGTTTGCAAACAGGACCGACCGGTCAGGAGGGAACAAAAACAATCCAGACTGATGCTGTGGCAGGAGGTTACCAGCATCTAAGGAGAAGATCAGTCCTACAGAGTCTGTGTTCCTCAAATCAGATGATAACTGTGAGGTCCTGAAAGTCATTTTGTGGTGTTTTTCAGAACTTGAGGCACAGCTCTGAGGAAAAGTAAACTGTTATTTAGGCCTCCGTCCAAGGATCGGAGGTCACGACTGCGGTATTCCCACGCTTTGGTTTTCCCGGTGGGATTAGCTCATATTCGCAGTTCTGTGGAGGATTACACCGCAGCAGTAAATCTGCTCTCAGCTGATTGTCAGCTCCTCATCACGTTCCTGAGCAGCTTTCTGGGCTCCTCGGTCCGAGTGCGAGTCCCTGCAGAACCTCAGCAGACCTGGCCCACAAACACATGGACCCATACAGAAACTACAAATCTACAAACATGTTGAGTGCAAACAAAGTTCATTCTGGGGGCGGCGTCCACATTACTGACCTTATAAGCCTCTCTGTTGCCATGGCAACACAGCCCTATACCAAACAGGACGGGTATGTGTGTCTTTACATCAAGAGTTCACTTCCCTCTGAGTGTGTGCAGAGTTTGCTTGAAGCTCTTCATGTCTGGAGACTGGTTCAGAGGTCCAGTTAGTTCTGGTTCTGGTTCTGCAGAAACTCAAACACAGATAGATCCAGATTTCCGTCCAGCGGTGAGAGTCGGGAATGTCAAATATCTAAAACGCTTCCAGACTCCGGACCTTTAGGATCACAGCAGATCTTCTCAGTTCTGGTAAAAAATTCTTTTGGGCTGTAAAAAAACAAACAGGGACTGATCCAGGTTCCTCATATCTCTGCTGTCCCACCTGGTAGTTCTGTGGTCTCAGCAGCAGTTCCACGTGACGAAGGAACATCTCCTTCATCTAAACCTGTCTCAACTATCAATCATCATCAAGTTCTCCTCCATGTGTAGGTCAGTTCTCTTCCAACAGGATCAAACCAGTTTGTATCTGACCCAGTTCTTCTCCAGCTCCTGGTTCAGACCATGGTTGTCCCTCACAGTGAAACCCCTATAAATGGTCCAGAACCAGGCCGAAAGTCCGCTGTTCCATTAACCAAACAGGTCACATGACCTCCACTGGCTGTCCATGGCTGCCTGAATCAAACTACCTCCTGTCTGAAATGACATCCCCAAATAAATAAAGTTTATCTTCACAACTAGCAGAGCTGGATGTAAAATCCTGGTTTCTACAGAAAGCCGAGACACGAGAGAGATTCCTACAGACGATATGTTCCTGCGTCAGAGTAAATTCACCCGGAACGAAGCAGAAAACAGGAAGTTATCTCCTCCTAAAAGAAAGACACATTACTTTGAGTAGACTTCTATTCTATTCTATTCTATTCTATTCTATTGTCATTTAGCAGACACTTTTCTCCAAAGAGACCCAGTTCATCTAGGAATGAGTAAAGTAACCCTAGGACTTTAAATTTGTAAAGGTAAATATCTCAGGAACCCATTGGTCGATGCTGATGGTCGACACCTCTTTCAGTCATCAGGACTTCTGGACCAGTTCTTCCTGAACTCCTGAACCAGTTTCACCTGGACATCTGAACCAGTCATACCTGGCCTTCTGGACCAGTTCTACTCTGTCTTGTAAACTAGTTTAGTTTGACCGAAGTCCTCCTAGTCTCCACCGTGTGTTCTGTGATCTGAAGGTGCTCACCACAGTGACGGCGTCGTTGACCAGCGACTCTCCAAACACAATGATGAAGAGTGTGTCGTTGACGTGAACTTCCTCGAACACGGCCAACACCGCCACAGGGTCGACGGCTGAGATCAAGGCACCAAACAACAGGAAGTCCATCAGGCCGGCCTCCACGCCCTCGTCTACACATACAGAAACAAGTCACCAAGTTAAAATCATCTCTGCAGTCTAAACAGGAATCTCCTGGTCCCTCAAAACCCAGGGAAGAGAAGTGAAGCAGGATCCAGATTCCTGAAGGACCAACAGCAGGTCTGATATGTGGTCTGGATGTAGTAAATCCTCCTGAACAGAGGGAGTGCCATGCAACATGAGTGACCTCTGACCCCGTCCCTTACCTATGACACCCAGCAGTTTGGCAGCGAACAGGCAGAAGCCGGTGCAGAAAGCATTCCACAGCGTTCCCACCACGGCGTACGTCAGGATGGCTCCCAGGTTGTCGAAGAAGAGCCGGGCCGGCATGAAGTAGCCGGCGTCACCCACAATGGTTGGCAGCAGGAAGAGGAAGAAGAGGGCAGGATCCAGCTGATACAGCTGCTTCTTATTGGCTATGAGGACGATCCCGCCCAGAACCAGACCAATCAGGATCAGCATGCAGCTCTCTGGGACCACGGTGGTGAAGCGCTGGGAGAGGTGGAAGACTGCAGATACAGGACAGATCCAGGATCAGCTCAGATCCCGAATCAGATCAGATCCGGGATCAGCTCAGATCCCGAATCAGATCAGATCCGGGATCAGCTGTCCTCATTTGAATTATTTTACCCCTTCAAATGTTCATTTAATTACACGATGAAAAAAAATAAATAAAGAAATAAAAACTTTCTGTCTGATTCATATTAGGGAATCTGGGTGGTTTTTAAATATCAAAATTATATAGTGACCTAATGTAAATAAATGAGCATTTACAAGATTACAATAATTTGAATAATTACATATTTGGTAGTTTGGAGTGATTTGAGTAAAAAAAGTGGAAAAAAATATTTACGTAATATTGACTCATGGCAGTTTTTGGAAGAGAACTTTATTGTCCTCTAAGGACCCAAAAGGGTAGTAAATTTCACCCATTGATCTATAAGGAAAACTGAAAGAGTTATTCAAAACAAACGTTTTCTCACACAAAAATCATCATGTGGAAACACAAACGATAAAAAGTGCTGATGACCTACAGAGGTTAAACACCTGAATTAACCCTTTACTCCCTGACCCAAGAAACAGTGGTCAGAATTTTTTCCAATTCTAGTCTTTATTTGGCCTTTAACAAAATGTAAAATAAAACAAACAAATAAATAAATAAAATATTTTGGGTATATGTATTGTTTTTTGCTATGTCAGAATTGTTGCAGTACAAAATGTGTCCACCAGGGGCAGAAGACCCACATCAGGTTAAATACAACAGAATCTGAGCAAAGTTTTTACCATAAACTGATGAAATAGGTCTCAGATGTATGTATGTATGTATGAAATAAGATACAAGAAGTGTTAAAGAGTAAACAGATAGATGAATGAATGAATGAATGAATGAATGAAGGAAGGAAGGAAGGATGAACAAATATGAAATGTTTAATCATCATAATCCATTTTCAGATTAAACCAGTTTAAATCAAAAGAAAATGTTCCAAGATTCCATGATCCATGTGTGTTGTAGATTCAATGTGTAACTAATGGGTGGCAACGAGTCAATCAGCTGGTTCCATGTTTAAATATTTACCAGACTGTAGAAATTTAGAGGAACATAAATGAGATCAGGAGATTGACTCATTTCGTCTCCATGGCGACCTCTAAAGCTTCTACCAGGGACCTAAAGATGAATGTTGCCGCGCTCCTCCAGGATGCTGCCCCTCTCTGTTCTAGTCTTTGTCCATGTCTCAGTAAACATGTAAATGAGTTTACAAGTTTACTCAGTCTGTTGTTTAGCTTATAGCCTTGTTTACCCCCCAGGCTGCAGCAGTAAATAAGGATGTGCTCTGAATCTGAAAAAGTGTTATCCCCTCTTTGATTGGCTGATGTATTTACGACGGTGTGATGTCACAGATAAAGGACCAGAACCAGGTGTGTCACTGTGTGCGTGTGCACGGGCGTCCACACGGCTGGAAAAATAACCATCTGTTCCGAGTCACACACGCAGCTGGTGAGTCATGCGCAGCAGGACAATGACATGACGCACACGCTGCTGGATAACGTGTTTGTGTGTCAGACACACACTGAGGCGGCTGTTCAGACTCGGATGATCCTGCAGAAATCTGCATCCGTTTCCCTCCTGATCAGGAATCTGAGCTCCAGGTCTCGTCTTCAGGGCTTGAACACCGACTGGAGCACCAGATAAAAAGAACAAATCCAGAACGTCTTATCGGTATAAACTGATCACTTTTCATCTGTTTCCTCCGGATAAAAACGCCCGTTTCCCCTTTGTTTTAAAGAAGCAGAAGATCTGTCCTTGTAGAAAACATGAACCTGAAATCTCTGCAGAAAAATAAGTTTCAGCAATATTTTGCCTTTTTACTCATTTCCAGGTCTAGTCCAGCTTCCACAGCAGCAAACATTTAATCCCAGGAAAAATCCAGAATTCCATATGATCAGAGGAACTTTTCCAGATCTAGAAGTTACCTTAAACAAACATACATGTACATTTCCACATGTGTGTAGTAACCCTGACCAGCTGACTCCCCTCATCGTACAAAATGAAGTCACCAAGATGGAAAAGTTCTCCTGCCTTGAAAATGTTTTCCATTTATACAGAAAACACGAAACTCACCTGGACACATTAGAGGTTACAGTTACTTTCATTATTACATTTGGTTTTATTACATTCATCCATTTTCTGTACTTCTAGTCCAGCTCAGGGTTGCAGGGAAGCTGGAGCCCATCGCTGCAATTAGCAGGTACACCTGGACAGGTGGGCAGTCCCTCCTAGGGAGCATTCAGAGTTGGCGGAACGTCACGGTGGAAGGAAGCCTGAGTACCACGGTTCCAGCCTCGCCCAGCCGAGGCTCGAACCAGCGACCTTCTAGCTGTGAGCTGCAGTGCTGACCACCGTCGTTCAGGAACACTCCCTCCAGTTTCAGAGGGCCTGCGGGTTTGTTGGGGACTACTTTCAGCCGTGGATGAATATGAGGTGTGTGAGTTGCTGCTGTTTCAGAGGAAGAGTTTGGATCCATGTGCAGCAGCTGAATGTCCTCAGTGTTTCTGTCCTCAGTGTTTCTGTCCTCAGTGTTTCTGTCCTCCACGTCCATCTGGTGTGTGGGAGGTTCAGCTGTGTGTCAGCGCGTGTGTGTTCACATGCACTAAAACTTGTGTGTGTGTGTCTGTGTGTGTGGATTACTTTTATTAAAACCAAATCTTCACATGTTTCTTCTTTAATTTCCTCCTCAGATTTTCGTAGAGTTTCTGAACACACACCCTACACGTCTGTTACAAACGTGTGTGTGACCTGATGTTGTTGTTTACATTAGAGCATCTGAACCTGGACTCAGAGGTCATTAACAAACACCTCCATTACTTCTAAAGACAAAAAAAAATAAAAAAATCAGTTTTTTTTTTTATTATTTTTAAAATAAGTATTCAGTCTTTTCACAGAAGATGGAGGATGAAGGAGGAAGATGATGGAGGATGAAGGACCAGTCATTTTCATCTTCTGTCTCAGCTGATAGTTAAATGTAGTGATGAGGCTCTGGCGGCCCTGGGGTCTGGAGGTCTGGAGGTCTGGGGGGGCTTTGCCTGGTTTGTGTAAATGAATCATGATGGGAACAGACGGTTTTACTCCGTCTTTGATGCTTTTCATCCTCCTGTTGATTCAGAATGAGATGAAACTTCCTCACATAACAAAGCTGTAAAGGCTTTTTGTTCTAAAACGTTTAAAAAATGATCAATTATGATAATAATATAAATAAATGACTGCCAATATTATTATTATTATTATCAATAATAATAATAATAATAATAATAATAATAATAATAATGAAGTATTTTATTTTATTTTAACCATGAATATAATCTGAGGGGAAAATTTAATCTGAAGATTTAAAGTGTTATAGTAAATATGAGAAACATGTTCCTTACCGCATATGGTCTAAAACTTTGTCCAAACAAGATGTAGTTTAGGAAAGAAATCTAATAAAAGGCTTTTAGAAAGTATTAAAAAAAGAATCTAATTCTGGGCGACATTAACATGGTAATTAACTCTGCACACATCCTCATGGTTTTATGCATCACAAAAAAAAACTATCCTTGTAAGCTGGAAAACCAAAAATAATCTGTGTATTCAGCACTTTAGGAATCTCTTACTAGATCACATCAGTACTGAGACAATGTCTGCCTCCTCAAAGAACCAGTTAGCTGGATTTACCTCCATCTGGTCCCCTGTGATTGGCTCAGTCACTTAGTGTAGGTGGAGGGTTGTGACCTCGTTGCTTTGGGGTTGGATAGTGGCAGGGGGTCCATGGTGGTTTCCCGTGGTGGGGATCCGGGCTGCTCCACTGTGTCCAGCCCTGTCTGTGGCATTGGGCTGGATTTGTTGCTCGTTGATTTATTTTAAATAGAGCCACTACAGGGGTCTGAAAACTCACTAAATATAGCAGCAAAGTTGCTAAGCTGTTAGCTGAGCTTTGATGTGTGCACCCATCAGGCATGCTGACTACACATCGTGGTACACTGCCTGGCCAAAAACATTGCTGCCACCATAGACTGTATATAAAAGATGGACGGAGACTCCGTGACGTCACCCGTAGGTTTCTGAAGAGCTGAATTGAAGCTCATTGGGCAGTTCCCACAGTTGCCATCTTGATAGCATCATGCGTATCATTATTTCTAGAAAATCCAAAAATGGGCAAAGAGGCGGAGCTGAGAGGGGGGCTGTGAAGGCGGGGGTGGATGATTGACAACCATAAAACTCCAAGCTCCCTGTAGCTAAGAGCTAACCATGTTACTCCTGCGCAATGGTAGCTAACAAGCTAACAGAGACAGGCGGGCTAAAAACCACGGTTGTGCTACACTCTCCCTTCTTACCGCGGATATTGGATACATGTCACTGTGTAGTGACAAACAATTTGCTGTACCAAGGGGAGCTTTATGGGTAAATCTGATTTTTTCTATTTAAATTGTTATTTATTTATTTTGAATGAGAGAATTTAAATAATCTTGCTGGACCTGAATGGAGGCGACAGAAAAAAGGAGAATAATGAAGAGAAGTAAACAGGAAAGTAGAAGGAGAAGCATGAACAGAAATTAAAAGGAGAATAAACAAAGGAAGAGGAGACAAACATCCAGCAGATAGAAGCAACGAGCTTCAGTCCAAGCAAACACCAGATAACCATCTGCTACACCTGTACAGAAACACAGCAGAGAATTTCCTACAGCTTTTACAGGTAAACTAAGCAGACAATCATCAGGAGTTCCTACAAAATAACCAAGACAACAACAACAACCAAAGAACCAGAAACACACACACCTGAACCAAAGCATCTCTTAGTGTATAAACACACTGGACACCTCAGTGCTGAGTCAGCATGCAGAGGATGAGGAAGAGGAGGATCAGAGATGAGGCCACACCTCCACGGAGGCTAGAGGCAGATTAGGGCTGCCCCGAGACCCGGGCCATCAGCAGCAATCCTGGAGCACAAACCCAAGCCCCCCCACCATGAAGACCACCCTGGACCCACCCAGAGGACGACAGGGGAACGCCCCAGACAGAGCCCCCCAGCGGGCCAAGATCAGCAGCCGCCGACCCCGCCAGGCACCGGCCATCCAGGGAGGCCAGAGCGAAGAGCTCAAAAGACCAACCCCAAAAGGCACCCACCCACCACATGCCTAGGGGGGGAAGGAGAGGAGGGGGAGGAGGACAATGGGAGAGCCCAGATCCACGACCCACCACCCCCTAGCCCACCCAGGCCTCATCTAAAAGTGCATGTGACCCCCCACTGCAGAATCTCTTCAGACCATTTATCTGACCATTTTTATTTTTATTTTTATTTTTATTTTTATTTTTATTTTATTTAAAATTGTGCTGTTTATATTCTATTGTATTTAGCTTATATTCTATTTATATTTAGCCTATATTTCTATTTTTTTTTTTTTTTTTTTCTCTTCATGTCTTATTTTATTTCACTTATTGCCCTCCTTCTTATGGCTCAAACCGGGACCTCAGTTCTAATTTCGTACCATAAACATGTAAATGTGAGCTGGTATGACAATAAAGTTCCTTGAATCCTTGAATCCTTGAATCCTTGAAATGCTGAACAAGAACGTCAACAACTCTGTTTGCTACGATGGAAAAACTTACAAATCCTCCTAAACAGTCCAGCCCAGAGCTCCTTTCCACTGAGAAATGCAACCGATTTGCCACCGTTTTTAGCCAAAAGATTAAAAGTATTAGGTAAAATATTAATGCCACACAGTCAAAAAGAAAACTAGTCTGTGTCTAAAACCCGGAAATATTTCTGATATTATGTCACAGTTTAATATGGTGGATTTAAACTCCCTCCAGGAAACAGTTTGGCATCTGGAACCAGCAACATGCACTCTGGACATGATCCCATCCCACTTTTTAAACCAGTTTTCACCTCAGTGGAACATGACCTCCTACTGAAAGTTCACAGCTCGCTGGCATCAGACTCTAAAGATGGCAGCCATTAAGCCCCTCCCCTAGACGCCTCTATAATGAACACCGATGGACCGTCTCTGACCTCTTTTATATCCAGACTACTGAGAAAGTTGGATTTCACCAGCGGAATGACTTTTACATGAAAGTGGAAATCTGGATAAATTTCAGTCCGGCTTCCGACCTCATCACAGCCCTGAACCTGCTCTGGTCACAGTGGTACATGGCGGATCAGTCCTAGGTCTGGTCTAGTATCAGTCCTGGTTCTGGTCCTGTATCAGTCCTGGTTCTGTTCTAGTATCAGTCCCGGTTCTGGTCCTGTATCAGTCCTGGTTGTGGTCTAGTATCAGTCCCGGTTCTGGTCCTGTATCAGTCCTGGTTCTGGTCTAGTGTCAGTCCTGGTTCTGGTCCTGTATCAGTCCTGGTTTTACTCCTGTATCAGTCCTGGTTGTGGTCTAGTATCAGTCCTGGTTCAGGTCCAGTACCAGTCCTGGTTCTGCGTTTGATACTGTAGATCACAGAATCCTGTTCTTAGGCTGGAAAACTGGTCTGGATTCTGGAGCGGTCCTTAACTGGTACAGGTCTTATTTAGTAGGCCGGAGTTATTTAGTTCCGATCGGCAGCTATGAATCCGAGCGAGTGGCCATGACTTGTGGAGTCCCCCAGGGGTCAGTCCTCAGACCTCTTCTGTTCAACTTGTATCTGCTCCCTTTGGGTAAAACATTACAGAACTATAGCATTAATGATCAAAGTTATGCAGATGATACACAACTTTATGTCTCTGTCTCCAGACGACTGCAGTCCAGCAGAGTTACTGTGTCAGAGTCTGGAGCAAATAAACACCTGGATGAAGGAGAATTTCCTACAATTAAATGAAGACAAAACTGAGATTATTCTGTTTGGTAGAAAGAGAAGAGGGTCAGCATTGATAAACACCTGGAGACTCGGGCTCTTAAAACCACCAACCAAGTTGGTAACCTTGGAGTGTTGATAGACTCAGACCTGACTTTCAGCAGCCACATCAAAGCTTCACTAAGAAGCTTTTTACCATCAACAGGATTAAAAGTTTAGTCTCCCAGTAAGACCAAGAGAAACTCATCCATGATCCATCTCCAGAAGGCTGGATTACTGGACTGGTCTTTAACAGGACTTCCCAGTAAGACCAGTAGACATCTGCAGCTCATCCAGATGCTGCTGCTGGAGTTTTAACCAGGACTAAGAGATCTGAACACATCACACCAGTTTTAACATCTTTACACTGGCTTCCAGTTTATACTGGTTTATAGTTTATACTGGTTTCCAGTTTATACTGGTTTCTAGTTTATACTGGTTTCCAGTCCCAGAATAGATTTTAAAACCTTCTGATGGTTTACATCCCAGAACTGTTCAGGTCCACAATCCATCTGATACGTTCAGAGAATATAAACCTGGCAGAGCTCTGAGATCCAAAGACTCTGGTCACCTAGTCCAGAACAGAGTCCAGGCCAGGTCCAGAACAGGATCCAGACCAGGGTCTGGAGTAAACCTGGTGCAGCATGTAGTGGTTCTGCTGCAGTGGAGATGAGAGTTTAAATCCTGGTGAAATCTGCTGCTGATCTGCTTTTTTTATTATTATTTTATTGTGATTTCTGCCGTTTGTTGCAGCTTTCACTGCTTCTGAAAGCTTTCTTTGCTCCGCCTGTGATGCTGTTAATGTTTTATGTAAAGAGCTCTGAATCGTCCTGGACATGAAATGTAGGAATAAACTGCTTTACCATAAATCTACAAAAACTCTTCAGACCAATAACCCGTAGACACTCATCAGATTTTAAACCGACAGAAACTCTTTATTATCTAAATGTACAGAAAGTCTTCAGACTCTAAACAGAGATCGTCTTTTCTTTCACCAACATGTCAGACTTGAGAAAACACCACTAACTGCTTGAGTTACGATGAGTCTCATGATTTTGTACTTGATCATTTAGAACAACGAAGTAGAAGGGACCGAATATTTCCTGGAATGTTTCCACATTCCTGTGAAACCTGATGGTTTGTCTCAGCTGTAGCTGTGTCTCTGAGGAGACGATAACAGTGTCTCCAACCTTGACTTTGTCTTTAAAGTTGTTTAGTCTGTGGGGAGACCAGAACTGTCTCAGCCTTGATTCAGATATTTAAACGCTTTTTTTACTTTTTTCCTCCCCAGAAAACAAAACAAAGAAACAAACACAAAGAGAATTAAATGTTTTTCCTAAAATCAACTGAAATCTAATTAAAACGTTAAGTGAAGATTACATCATAATGCTGAAGTAGGGGAAACCTTTTGGGCCCCTGTGTTGGTGGCCCTGCAGCCATAACTGACTAGGCTGGTTCAAGTTCCAGTAATTATCCCAGTGAAGCTCCAGTTTGAGACCTGGTCCAGCCGAACCCTCACGCACATGCACTCACAGTGTCAGACTTACGGATCTTGGCCCCACTGGCCACCAGGAGCCAGATGGCGATGATGTACGGAGTCTGGACGTAGCTCCACTCCCACTGGACCACCCGGTACCCGCCGCCGTGATGGTGATGCTGTTCTCCTCCCCCCTCATCCTCTCCGGTACCGGACGGTTCCTCCGCGGCGGACCGGGCCAAAGCGACACCGGGCGCCCCGAACTCCATCCCGGGTTTCTGCGTGAGGAGGAGCGGCGGGGAGGAGGGAGAGGCGGGGACCGGCGGGGACAAGCTGAGCTCCGACGCCGGCAGCGAGGCGCCCGTCCCGGGCAGGTCGGCGGTGGCGGCGGCGGCGGCGACCGTCAGCAGCAGCATCAGACCGAGCGGCATCTTGTCCGCGAGCTCAGCGCGCTGACATCCTCCCGACCTTTATATACACACCGAGACACGGAGAGAGGCCGGCAGCCGGTTCGCATCAGCACACACACACACACACACACACACACACACACACACACACACACACACACACACACACACACACACACACAGGTTCCGGAGGAGGAGACACCGGAGCCGCACGTGACCCGCTCAGTCCCCCCTTTAAAGAGACGATGGCGCTGCAGGTGAGACGCCACTCCTGAATGACGTCAAATATCAATACCCTGGCTGACGTCAGAGGTTGTTGTGAAGAGATGACTGATTAAAAGGCCGAAACTTTATTCCAACAACTATTTTCAAGAGGAAGATCCAGCTCCCTGGTCCCCCATCGCTCCCTGGACCCTCCATCAACCCCAGGACCTGGTGCTCCGGTCAGGACAGACTCCTGGTTTCTGATCTACAACATGAATCTTTAGAAAATTCCTCCTGATTGAGTGTGAAGATGATTCAGATCTGAAATAAACACGCCTCAGAAACCAGGTGTTCATCTCCAGGTAAAATCTCAGAACATCCAGATCAGTCTCATGATCCAGAATAAGGCCGGACCAGCTCCAGCAAGTTGGTCCAGATCCATCTGACCCGTTTATTTATTTCTGTTCTCATCACAGCAAACCATCCCTCCATCCCTCCATCCATCATCCACCCCCCCTCCCTCTCTCCATCCATCCATCCATCATCCACCCCCCCTCCCTCCCTCCATCCATCCATCCATCCATCCATCATCCATCCCCCCCTCCATCCATCCATCCATCCATCATCCATCCCCCCCTCCATCCATCCATCCATCATCCATCCCCCCCTCCATCCCTCCATCCATCATCCACCCCCCCTCCCTCTCTCCATCCATCCATCCATCATCCACCCCCCTCCCTCTCTCCATCCATCCATCCATCATCCACCCCCCCTCCCTCCCTCCATCCATCCATCCATCCATCATCCATCCCCCCCTCCATCCATCCATCCATCCATCATCCATCCCCCCCTCCATCCATCCATCCATCCATCATCCATCCCCCCCTCCATCCATCCATCCATCATCCATCCCCCCCTCCATCCCTCCATCCATCATCCACCCCCCCTCCCTCCCTCCATCCATCCATCCATCCATCATCCATCCCCCCCTCCATCCATCCATCCATCCATCATCCATCCCCCCCTCCATCCATCCATCCATCATCCATCCCCCCCTCCATCCATCCATCCATCATCCATCCCCCCCTCCATCCATCCATCCATCATCCATCCCCCCCTCCCTCCCTCCATCCATCCATCCCTCCCTCCTTCCCTCCATCCATCATCCATCCCCCCTCCATCATCCCTCCCTCCCTCCATCCATCCATCATCCATCCCCCCCTCCATCATCCCTCCCATCCATCCATCCATCATCCATCCCCCCTCCATCCATCCCTCCCTCCATCCATCCATCCATCCCTCCCTCCCTCCCTCCCTCCCTCCCTCCATCCATCTATCCATCATCCATCCCCCCCTCCATCCATCCATCCCTCCATCCATCCATCCCTCCCTCCATCATCCATCCATCCCTCCATCCATCTATCCCTCCCTCCATCATCCATCCATCCATCCCTCCCTCCCTCCCTCCCTCCCTCCATCATCCATCAATCCATCCACCCATCCCTCCCCCCCTCCATCCATCCATCCCTCCATCATCCATCCATTCATCCATCCCTCCCTCCCTCCCTCCCTCCCTCCCTCCATCATCCATCAATCCATCCACCCATCCCTCCCTCCCTCCATCCATCCATCCCTCCCTTCCTCCCTCCATCCATCCATCCCTCCCTTCCTCCCTCCATCCATCAATCCCTCCATCATCCCCTCCATCCACATATGAACGAGGTTGGCAGTTAACAGAAAAATGTTAAGAAATGTTTCAAATAATTTGTTCAAACTTTTATTAACAACATTCAAACTTTCATATTTCCATGAAATCTTCAGGTTGAAGCAGAGTCTTCCTCATTTTCCTGTGAAGGTTCAAACACAGACCGACCTGAAGTCAGTAGGAGAGACAGAAACACACCTGAGCTCACCTGGCAGGCGGTTGGCCGGAAATCTGTGACAGCGTCAAATTCATCATCTGATCTTAAATTTCTCCCAACTCGGTGAACCACCTGTTTCTGGAGTTTAACATCAAGTTTATTCAGAAACATCATGAAGCTCATGCCTCGCTTTTATTTTCAGTTACGTTAAAATTCATTTATTCGATTCTTTAATGGCTTTTAGTTTAAAACTAATCAGATTTTTCTGTAACAGAAGGAAACAACATGCAGAGCAATCCTCTTCTCATTTGTACAGGAAACCAAGCTGCAGCCGACTAGCTTAGCTTAGCCTAGCTTAGCTTGGCCTAGCTTAGCTTAGCCTAGCTTACCTTAGCCTAGCTTAGCTTGGCCTAGCTTAGCTTAGCCTAGCTTACCTTAGCCTAGCTTAGCTTGGCCTAGCTTAGCTTAGCCTAGCTTAGCTTAGCCTAGCTTAGCTTGGCCTAGCTGAGCATAAAGACCAAACAAACTTCTTTTTCTGATCCAACCTGCTGGAATTCAGCTTTAACTAAACTAAACACACAGAAACTGAACAGGCTGATGATGTCTGAGAGGCGAGCTGGATGTTCGCTCATCTGATCCTGGTTCAACGTGGGTTTAATGTTCACAGGAAATCTACCTCCAGCCTTGACGTCCCATCCCGACCTGTCCAGCTCAGCGTTTGGGACAATACCAGCCCTGAATCATTTTAGAGGTGGTTATTAATGACGTCATCAGGGTTCTCCACACAGCAGATGCTGCGTGGTGGGCGGGCCTGACCAGGCTGGCCCAATGAGAGCAATGTGGGCTTTCTGTAAGGGGAGGAGTCAGCCGAGTCACATGATGTCTAAAATGTCTTTAAGAAGGAAATAAAAACATCCCTGTTGGTTTGAGTCTGACGGGGAGATGATGAAGATTAAAGGATCCAAATTAACTGATGCTGTACCACCAATCTCTGCTTGAGGCCACAATGAAGATGATGATGAAGATGAGCACTCAGACTGATCTGATTATTGTTTCAGTCCTCCACCATCAGATCCCAAATCAGATCTCTCTGTAATCAATAGTCAGTTGATGGATCAATCAGTGTTAGACTTTGTCTCCGGTCTTGTTGAGTCCCAGAGCCTGAACCACATCCAGAGTGAGACCGCTCTTCAGAGTCCTCCTCACTGAAACAGAAACAGCGGAAACCTGTCAGGAAGCTGCTTTTCAGTTTCTGGTCCTTCAGCGTTAATCATCATCATCATCAGAAACTTTCATCTTTTACAGTAAACATTAAAACTAGATGTTCAACCAAACCTTGAATACAAGTCTGAGATTCACCAGAAGGTTCTGGAAATGTGGAGGAAAAAGCTTCTCTGTGTTTATTGTTCCTGAATCTTCATTTAACTAAAGTTTAGATCTCCGAAGATTTTAAATAAAATCTTCAAACATGCAAATAAATACATAAATAAAAATACATAAATGAAATAAATAAAAACACAATCTCATTTTATTCCCAGCAGAACATAACCAATAACTCTAATGTTGAAAATGAAGCATTTTACCAAGAAAAATATGAGCTGGTTTTCCATCTGAGAGACTCTGCCTCTCTGAAATGCTCCTTTTACACCCAGTCATGTTACTGACCTGCTGCCAGGTAACCTGATTAGTTGTCAAATGCTCCTCCAGGT
The DNA here is from genome assembly GCF_017639745.1 of Melanotaenia boesemani. Taxonomy (NCBI): domain Eukaryota; kingdom Metazoa; phylum Chordata; class Actinopteri; order Atheriniformes; family Melanotaeniidae; genus Melanotaenia; species Melanotaenia boesemani. Next base: position 1,585,967 of record NC_055682.1, on the reverse strand, counting down.
GTTTCTGGTTTGTTACCCAGCTGTTAGCAGGTTGTAGCAGCTTTTAACGGGTTGTAGCAGCTGTTAGCGGGTTATAGCAGCTGTTAGCAGGTTGTAGCAGCAGTTAGCAGGTTGTAGCAGCTGTTAACAGGTTGTAGCAGCTGTTAACAGGTTGTAGCAGCAGTTAGCAGGTTGTAGCAGCTGTTCACAGGTTGTTGCAGCAGTTAGCAGGTTTAGCAGCTGTTAGCAGGTTGTAGCAGCTGTTAACAGGTTGTAGCAGCTGTTAACAGGTTGTAGCAGCTGTTAGCAGGTTGTAGCAGCTGTTAACAGGTTGTAGCAGCTGTTAGCAGGTTGTAGCAGCAGTTAGCAGGTTGTAGCAGCTGTTAGCAGGTTGTAGCAGCTGTTAACAGGTTGTAGAAGCTGTTAGCGGGTTGTAGCAGCTGTTAGCGGGTTGTAGCAGCTGTTAGCAGGCTGTAGCAGCTGTTAGCAGGTTGTAGCAGCTGTTAGCAGGTTGTAGCAGCTGTTCACAGGTTGTAGCAGCTGTTAACAGGTTGTAGCAGCTGTTAACAGGTTGTAGCAGCTGTTAGCAGGTTGTAGCAGCAGTTAGCAGGTTGTAGCAGCTGTTAGCAGGTTGTAGCAGCTGTTAACAGGTTGTAGCAGCTGTTAGCAGGTTGTAGCAGCTGTTAGCAGGTTGTAGCAGCTGTTAACGGGTTGTAGCAGCTGTTAGCGGGTTGTAGCAGCTGTTAGCAGGTTGTAGCAGCTGTTAACAGGTTGTAGCAGCTGTTAACAGGTTGTAGCAGCTGTTAGCAGGTTGTAGCAGCTGTTAACAGGTTGTAGCAGCTGTTAGCAGGTTGTAGCAGCTGTTAACAGGTTGTAGCAGCTGTTAGCAGGTTGTAGCAGCAGTTAACAGGTTGTAGCAGCTGTTAACGGGTTGTAGCAGCTGTTAGCAGGTTTAGAAGCTATTAGCAGGTTTTAGACAGCAGTTAGTAGGCTGTAACAGCTGTTATCAGCCTGCAGAGGATCATCTGCTGGACTCTGGAGTTTTAGCTGAACCCAGCAACAAGTCCAGAGAAAACTGAAGAGAAGCTGCAGCTGAGTTGTCTGTTTGTTTGTTTTTTATGTGACTAAACACAATGAGCAAATTTTTCTGAAAAAAGATGCTCAGCAGCAAACTGGCAGCTGAGCAAGTCCTTCAGGAGGATGATGATTATCAGCTGAGGAAGTAAAAACACAGATATGAAGCTGCTCTGATATCTGCCTGTTTTGGACACAGAACTAATGTTGTGAGTCCATACACAGTCGGAATTGGACTGAGGTTCGACCTTGAAACCACAAACATCTCAGAAACAAATGGTGTGACCTCCTCCTGTAATGTCTGAGTGAGTCAGAACCACAGAGCTTCACATTCAGCAACTACCATGAACCCCCTTCTTCCTGGAGACGAGTCAGAGCAGCATCACCTCGGCTGATGATGACAGCTGAAGTTAAAATATGAAAATTGAGATTCAAATCAGGATTATTTGAACCACTTGAAGCTCAGGGATTGGGCGATGGGAAAGCAGGAACCTCCTCTACCCAAAACATCTGCGCCTGAAACCTTCATCACATCAGTGTTTGTACTCACATGACTTCCTGTTGAGGCGGGACCGTTTGCGGGTCTTGGGGCTGGATGGTCTGTCTGAGGGATTCTGGGTAACAGACTTGACCAGTCGATCCATGATTTCATCAGTGGCATCAACCTGGGAGCTGCTTGCATCATCTCTGGCTACAGACAACTGAGATGGACCAACCCGGCCGAGACCTGCGGACCAGAACCAGAACGTCAACCAGGAGCAGAACCACAGCTTGGACCAGGTCCAGGCTGGCTTCAGTCCTCAGTGATGATGATTTATGTTCAACTGCTTTGGTTCTAAATCCAACCTATGGACCAGAACCAGGTCTACATGGGTGAAAAGATCTAAAGCTAGAGTTATACTCGCAAAGCGTCTGTGGCGGGTCCAGTCCACATAGGCGACGCAGATGAAATGTGCGTATATACTCGAGCATAGGGAAGCAGCGCCATGTTGTAGTTTCTTTCTGGATCTGCAGGTGGCAGTAGGGCTGGTATCGGCTGGTAAATCCACAGGGCAGAGTTTCTTCGATGGTTCACTTCAGCTCTGGCAAGTATTTCCGGTTTTAGAACAATTGTGGCCGGCGTCTTCCCAAGATCGTGGAAGAAGATGAAGAAATGATCTATCTGCTGAACCTTTTACAGCGCAAACAAATGAGAAGAAGGAAACATCTTTGTGTAGCATTAGCATGTCTGGTTGGGAAGGGGATGAGTCGACCCTCTGTGGACCTACGAGGAGCCTACGGCGGTGACAGCATAGCCAACCTGACATAACCGACCTGACGTAGCCGAAATGACGTAGCCAACCTTACGTAACCGACCTGACGTAGCCAACCTTACGTAACCGTCCTGATGTAGCCGAAATGACGTAGCCAACCTTACGTAACTGTCCTGATGTAGCCGAAATGACGTAGCCAACCTTACGTAACCGACCTGACGTAGCCGAAATGACGTAGCCAACCTTACGTAACCGTCCTGATGTAGCCGAAATGACGTAGCCAACCTTACGTAACCGTCCTGATGTAGCCGAAATGACGTAGCCGACCTGACGTAACCAACCTGACGTAACCGTCCTGACGTAGCCGAAATGACGTTGCCGACTTGACGTAACCATCCTGACGTAGCCGAAATGACGTAGCTGACCTGATGTAACCATCCTGATGTAGCCGAAATGACTTAACCGTCCTGATTTAGCCGAAATAACATAGCCGACCTGACGTAACCAACCTGACGTAGCCGAAATGACATAGCCGACCTGACGTAACCGTCCTGATGTAGCCGAAATGACGTAGCTGACCTGACATAACCGTCCTGATGTAGCCGAAATGACATAGCCGATCTGACGTAGCCGAAATGACGTAACCGTCCTGATGTAGCCGAAATGACAAAGCCGACCTGACGTAACCGTCCTGATGTAGCCGAAATGACAAAGCCGACCTGACGTAACCGTCCTGATATAGCCGAAATGACATAGCCGATCTGACGTAGCCGAAATGACGTAACCGTCCTGATATAGCCGAAATGACATAGCCGATCTGACGTAGCCGAAATGACGTAACCGTCCTGATGTAGCCGAAATGACAAAGCCGACCTGACGTAACCGACCTGATGTAACCGTCCTGACGTAACCGACCTGACGTAACCGTCCTGACGTAACCGTCCTGACGTAACCGACCTGACGTAACCGTCCTGATGTAGCCGAAATGACATAGCCGATCTGACGTAGCCAACCTGACGTAACCGTCCTGACGTAACCGACCTGACGTAACCGACCTGACGTAACCGTCCTGATGTAGCCGAAATGACAAAGCCGACCTGACGTAACCGACCTGATGTAGCCGAAATGACATAATCGACCTGACGTAACCGACCTGACGTAGCTGACCTGACACGGACGATGTGCAAGTATAACTGAGCCTTTAGATGATGAATATGCTTCCTTCAACAGCTCATGATCCATTTTCATTTCCTACAAGAAACTCCTGATCTGGTACTGATCCACACCTGATCCAGTCCCAATCCAGACCCGATCCAGGTCCTGATCCAGACGTCATTCTGGAATCTTTTGTTTTTGCTCTGAGACTGCCGGGATAATCCACCTCACAGGTGTTGTATATGAAGATACTGTTGACCGTGTTTTCTGGACTAAAAGCCGCACTTTTGTTTCATAGTTTGGCTGGTCCTGGATGAAGAACGCAGAATTAATGTATTCCGTGAGACCAGGAGCCTATTGAACTTTTCGGTAACTGGCTTGTTGGAGTCGCTGGCTGTTATCCTAACTTAGCCTGTTCACCCTCCAGGTATGCTCTTTATGCTGGTATGAAGCTAAATGTGCTCAGGGCTTCCGCTACATAAATGATCAACATCACGGCAAAATAAAAGCTGTGGTTCTTTCAGAATTATGATTTTTTTTCTTAATATGTTACAAATGTAAATTATACCGTATTAATGGCTCCATATGAACACAAGTCTGTATTTCTGCACATTTACAGACATAATAAGAGTGATGTTGCACTCCGTAAATGTGGCTCTGCTCTGCAAATCATTTAATTTTGAAAAACAAACACTGGCGTCTCAACTTCCTGTATGGTTCTTGACAGTGACAGTAAAAAGAGGTGACGGAGCGGAGTAAAGCTTGTTACAAACTCACATACAGAAAGAGAAACAAGAACTTTGTCCTTGTTCTCGAGGCCGCAAGAACAAGAAAAAGACTCGCTTTGGTCCGATCGATTCATCCTCCAGGAGAAGCCGCGATGAACAGCTGACCCAGTTATTTCATATTTAAGGTGAAACTTAGCCGGTGGCAGACCGGGTTTGTGCCAAATGTGGCGTAAAAATTTTTGTATTTTCTCAGCACCTCGATCAGCTGTTCACCAAGTGTAATGAGACGAGTTCTCCCTCACAGTTTAAAGACTCCTGGAGGAAACTCTGGCGTTACGTTAGCGTACCGACACATTCAGCCCGTCGCTCCACGTGCTGTTGTGTTAGCTGAATAACTTTCCTCTCTAGATCAAATGTTTGTTCTTGGTCTTGGATTTTGTAAAGTAATTGTCTAAATAAATGCGACATGTAGTCTGGAAAATACAGTAGGCATCGTGATTGTTGCACCGGTGTGTTTTAGGCTGCCCACAATGAAAGGCTACTCTAAAATCTGCAGTTTTACTGAGGGGGTCCGGAGGGGGGGGGGGGGGGGGGGACACAGTTTTACCCATTTATGTGAGACACATTTATGTGTCTCAGATCGAGCTCTGGCTAGAACCGGATGGCCCGGTTCTGTAGCTGTGTCCCAGTTCAGGGTCTGCACACGTCGAAGTTCAGGTTCGTCGGCTACATGCGCCATCGTGGCGCCAAGCACTGTCCCATGTGGAAGGGGCCTCCGAATCCACCCCACAGATCCGCCCTCCGTTTGGCCCCAAACCAAGGCTGCTCATCCTTCACGGCCTCTTTACTCCCAGAATTCATTGCGCACAAGACGTTGGCGAGTATGTTTTTTTTTAACTACACTTTAGTAGAAACGTGACAAAACCAAGTACAATAAAAACATGTTTGTTAAATGGGGGCATTAAAATTGTTATTTTTGATATTCGTGGATTTTTAAGGGGTTAATGAAGAGTCTACTGGCTGGAAACCAGCAGAGCCTCAGACAGGTTTTTTTTTACATTATAACCTGGTTGGTGTTAACGTTCACTATCGTGTCCTGATATGCAAACAGTCATTTCAGAGGTTTAAGTGAACGCCCCATGTCGGCTAGCTAAGCTTTCCCATTTCACCAACAGTAAGCAGACTGGGACGCAGCTATTGTCTCAGACCAGGCTGCGTCCGGGACCGCGGGGCTCAGCTCTGGACCGCGGGGCTCAGTTCTGTGCTCAGACCAGGCTGCGTCCGGGACCGCGGGGCTCGGCTCTGGACCGCGGGGCTCGGTTCTGGACCGCAGGGCTCAGTTCTGTGCTCAGACCAGGCTGCGTCCGGGACCGCGGGGCTTGGCTCTGTGCTCAGACCAGACTGCGTCCGGGACCGCGGGGCTCAGTTCTGGACCGCGAGGCTCGGTTCTGTGCTCAGACCAGGCTGCGTCCGGGACCGCGGGGCTCAGTTCTGGACCGCGGGGCTCGGTTCTGTGCTCAGGCCAGGCTGCGTCCGGGACCGCAGGGCTCAGTTCTGGACCGCGGGGCTCGGTTCTGTGCTCAGACCAGACTGCGTCCCGGACCGCGGGGCTCAGTTCTGGACCGCGAGGCTCGGTTCTGTGCTCAGACCAGGCTGCGTCCGGGACCGCGGGGCTTGGCTCTGTGCTCAGACCAGACTGCGTCCGGGACCGCAGGGCTCAGTTCTGGACCGCGGGGCTCGGTTCTGTGCTCAGGCCAGGCTGCGTCCGGGACCGCAGGGCTCAGTTCTGGACCGCGGGGCTCGGTTCTGTGCTCAGACCAGGCTCCGGCCAGACCTGTGTGGCCCGGTTCTGTGGTTCTTACTGCGGACGGCTCTGGATCGCCTCAGGCCTCGCTGATCCACACTCAGGCTGCTGTTGCTGCTTATCAGAAGGTTCTTCATGTTCTCATGCTCCTCCTCTTGATCTGACCCCGCCTCAGTCGCTATGGAGATGGGAGACGGGCTGTCCGGACGAGGCACTGCCCCCGAAAACTTCTCAGTCTGAGGAGGGAGGAGAGAAGTGGTTTTAGTTCCTCCGCCAAAACCTTTTCTACCTTGTCCTGTCCAGCATGATTAAAATAAATTATTGTTTATTTATTTAATTATTTTGAATTATAGAATTTATGCAATCTTGCTGGACCTGAATGGAGGGGACAGAAAAAAGGAGAATAGTGAAGAAAAATAAAAAGGAAAAAAGAAAAATGAAGAGGAGACAAAGATCCAGCAGATAGAAGCATCAGACAAGCAGCTGCTACACCTGTACAGAAACACAAGAGGGGATTTCCTACAGCTTTTACAGGTAAACTAAGCAGACAATCATCAGGAGCTCCTATAAAATAACCAAGACAACAACAACAACATGTATCACAACAACAACCAAAGAACCAGAAACACACACACCTGAACCAAAGCATCTCTTGTATAAACCCACTGGACACCTCAGTGCTGAGTCAGCATGCAGAGGATGAGGAAGAGGAGGATCAGAGATGAGGCCACGCCTCCACGGAGGCTAGAGGCAGACTAGGGCTGCCCAGAGACCCGGGCCATCAGTAGCAACCCAAGCCCCCCCCACCATGAAGACCATCCCGGACCCACCCCGAGGATGGCAGGGAAACGCCCCAGACAGAGCCCCCCACAGTCACAGGGCCCAGACCCCAGTGGGCCATCGACCCCGGCAGGCACCGGCCATCCAGGGAGGCCAAGGCGAAGGGCCCCAACAGCCTCCACCCACCCCTGCTCTCCCACCTCCTACCCATAACCCCTCACTCACAGCCTCCCCTGCACCATTCCACCTAATACCCCCCACCAGCCCACCTCCTTCCAACCTCCAGTCTTACATCCACACACTTGTTCTCCCAGCCTCACATCACACCATGCCCCCTGGTGGACCAGAGGACAACGAACCCCAAATCCATCACCCATAACTACGACTTCCCAGTGAGGACGGTTACCTCGGTGATCATTTTTCCTCGGGTCTTGGTTCGCTCACGGTGAGCAGCCCTTTTTCGTTTGAGCATGAGGACCCGTTCCCGGGTGGTCCGGTATTCCAGAGCGAACTCGCTGACGATCCGACAGAAACTGGTCACCTTGATGTCTCTGACGGAGGACGATGGCTGACCCAGGAACAACAGGAAGGAGTGGAACCTGCAGGAGGAGGAGGAGTGAGTCCATGGTCTGGTCCGATCCTGTCTGGTCTAGTCTGTCCAGTCTACTCTGGTCTGGTCCGTTGTGCGTTACCTGTTGATGACCCTCCGGTGGACCACCTTCAGGATGATGATCCGCTGCGTGCAGTCCTTCAGGAATTCGGTCATCTTGTTCTTCAGCACCGCTTTGGTTTCATGTTTGGCTACCACCTTCAGGTTGTCCCATGATGCTTTGCAGCGTCTCTCCAGCTGGACCAGATTCTCCGACAGCAGCTCGAAGTCCACCTGAGAAAAACCCATACCAGGTTAGAGTCTGAACCACGAACAAACGTTTAGAGCCAGCTTCCTCATCAGGTGACATCACCACAGAGGGAACGGGTCGTACCTTGGCAGAGCGGGTGATGGCGGGGATCTCTGAGTACACATCAGAGGATTCTGGGTAATTTTCCACCACCAGGCTGCATGTGTGATGCAGCAGAGACTGACGATGGACCGTGTCCTTCACTTCCACCACCTTCTCCAGGTAACTCAGTTCAAAGCCTTTAGCCTGCACACACACATGTGCACACAGACAGACGGTGAGAACATCTGCAGGGAAACAAGCAGTAAATCTGTTTTAAAGAACAACAGCTCAGCCGGTTCAGATAAATCCTTCACACACAAACAGAACCAAGGCGGAACTTCAGGTTCTTATCAGGGAGGCGCCTGATTGGTCCGCCTGTAGCGGGTCACTTCACTGTATGACCTCCAGTTTGGTTCCCGGATATTAAAGCATCACATGAAGACGTGGACATGTCTTTCAGCCCATCTGCAGGGACAGTCCTGTTCCACCATCAGCTTTAACTTCATCAGATCCCTGAAGAGTGAACATGGTGGGAAATGTCCTGAAAGCGTCCTCAGTCCTCCATCCACAGTCCTCCATCCTCAGTTCTCCGTCCTCAGTCAAATCAAATAAAACTTTATTTATAAAGCCCTTTTCATGCCAAAGGCAATACAAAGTGCTTTACAAGTTTAAAAAATTTAAGCACAATTAAATTCATGTCCATGTTCATGCATGGACACTCATTATGATCTTTCACATGGTCACACACACACCCAAAGCAACCCCCGATTCCCTGGATCCTTGAGGAGCAGGTATCCATACTTAGGAGTAAAACCATTTAAGAACAGTTCCTAAGAGGCCCACCAGACTTCTGAGTCTGTCTAGTAAAATCTGGTGATCTAGTAAAACCAGGACAGAAGGTTTCTGAGTCTAAATTAGATCTAAGGTCATTAAAAAAGGGCCGACTCGGTACTGTGGTTTGTCCTAAAACCAGATTGATATTTTTCTAAAATCATGTGTTTATTCACAAACTCATGCAGTTGAATAAAAACAGCTTTTTCTGTCATTTTACTTAAAAAAAGGTTGGTAATTAACAAGAACTTTGGATCTAAATGACTCTTCTTCAGAAGTGGCCTCACCACCGCCGTTTTAAAGGCAGCAGGGAAGACACCCGTCTGAAGAGAGTAATTTACTACGTTTAAAAGCTCAAGCTCAAAGAAACCATAAAATGTTTTTACAAGTGATGTGGGAATTGGGTCTAAAAGGCAGGTTGTTGGGTTTAGTTGGGAGAAAACTCGACCAAGCATTTTCGCATCAACCAGGACAAACTCTCCAGTGTTTCCTCTGGTAAAAGCAAAGCTTCAGGTCTGTTAAAATCAACATGTTGTTGAGATAAAAGACTGGATCTAATAGTATTGATCTTACTTCTGAAGTGGTCTGCAAAGTCCTCGCATGCAGCGTCTCATGTGGACACGGAGGACTTGTTAAAATCTATGTTTATTAAAAGATCAATGGTTTTAAAAAGTTTTGGTTTGTTTTTGTTATCTGTAACGAGGTTAGTATTGTAGAGTTTTCGTGCCTGTTTTCCTGAACTATTTTAGATTTTGAGTTCCTTTAAAATTTCATAATGGACTGTTAATTTTGTTTTTGTTTCCATTTCCTCTGTGCTCTCCTGCAGCCTCTTTTTTAATTCATTAATTTCCTGGCTTCTCCACTGTGTTTTTGATTTAACTCCTAATGTTTTTGTTTTAAGTGGAGCTGCTGAGTCAATGGCTAATTTTAGTTTGTTGTTAAAATGATCAACAATAAAATCACACAATGCAGGTAAAATCTGAGCAGGAATTTAGTTTAACATTTCGGTAAAATTTGCAGCCACTTCAGAAGTAATAAATCGTTTCCTCCCAGTTCTCACTGGGGTCTCCCGTTGGCTAAAACTGGTGATGTTAAAAAACAGACAGTAGTGGTCTGACACAGCCAGGTCAACAACAGAGGACACACCAGCGGACAGGCCATAGGTTATGACCAGGTCCAGGGTGTGCCCGCTGTTGTGAGTAGGCTGTGTGACATGCTGATGAAAACCCATACTATTTAAAATGTTTAAAAACTTGTTTGCATAGGGATCAATGTGAAGGTTAAAATCACCAGTTATTAAAATTTTTGTTGTATTTAATATGCGTGGTTGATAAAAACTCTTAAAACTCTTTGATAAAACAGGAAGGAGGGTTTGGTGGTCTATAAATTGTACTGGATAAAACAGGCGGGTTGTTAAAAACAAATGATGCTCAAATGAATTCTAGTTTTTCAATGTAATTATTTGTGTTGATATGAATTGTTGAGCAATCGAAGCTGTTCCACCGCCTTTTTTACCTCCCCTGATAGAAAATAAAAAAATAAAATTTTGGGGGAGATGCTTCAGTGAAAATTACTGATGCATCAGTGCCGAGCCAGGTTCCCGTTAAAAAGAGACACTTAAATGTTATTTTCTAAAATCAGATCATTAATATTTAGTGCTGGGCACGTTAACGCGTTAATCGTGCGTTAACGCAACGCTTAATTAACGGCGTTAATTTTTTTAATCACGCGTTAAATATATTTTTTTTTTTTCTGGCCGCTGGCTTTGATGACAGAAACATGGCGTCCATGTCTCTCTTCCCTGCTGCAGCGGTGCGTCTGACGTGATCAGGAGAGAGCAGGTTTATTAAAATAAAGAGATGTTTTCTGTCTGGAACAGGAAGAAGAAAAAAAGAACTGACGTTTCTCTTTGTCAAAATACATGCAGATGGACAGAACATTGTGATTTTTAGACGGAAAACTTTTTTATTACTATGTTTTTTAATAAATACGGTTTTAATTTAGGCAAGACAGCAAAGGTGAGACATGCTTTCTGACTTTTACAAACGTGCAGCATAAATCGGGTCTTCTTCTGCCTCTGGTTCGGTGAATCTTGGTCATATTAAGATGAAACTTCCAGCTGTGGAATCTGTGAGATGTGAGCTTTCAGTAGAGGAGCCGTTTGTTCGTGTTCATGCGGTGGGGTGGACACGGGGAGACATCATCTGTGTTTACATGTTTTTCAGACTTAATCTTAACTGTGTTTGTTGGTGACAGAAATGGTTTTACTGAGCTGGTAGCTGAGATTCTGGACTTTCTGTGGATACCACACATGTTTATAGTTACATCTACAGACCTGATGCTACACCCGGAAACCAGATGTTAACCCTTAACTCCCGGTAGCGGAGGCTGCAGGTGCAGAGGTGAAGCTAAACAGTCAAGCTAAGAATGAAAGTTTAGAGAATTTATATCCAGAAATCTGGATAATGAAGCAGTGAAGGTGCATGGATGGAAGTTATTGTGCATATTGTGAATATTTCTCTCTCCTCACCATCTAGAAGCTGTGAGATTCTCATCCTGCTTTCTGTCTGTTCACCTGATGCTGATATTCATCACATATTGTTCCTTCTGTGTTTAGAAGGAAGCAGCTTCACAGCTTTAAATCCATCCTGCTGACTTTTTACCTTTTAGTTAGTAAATCCTGAACATTTCATCCTTCTTTCTCATAAATATGTGATTTTATAAAAATATATGAAGAAATATTTTAACTGTTGCTGTTTAAAGAGAAAACTGCTGCTAAACCTGTTTATGTGTTTAGTGCAGGGGTCTGCAGCCTTTCCAATCCAAAGAGCCATTTTTCCCTCAGCCAGCTAAATAAAACTACTTTAGAGACGCAGATGTTACCAGACTTTTCAAAAAGGAAACGTAATATATATTTTAATGAAGAGCCACCAAAGGATGTTTGTTATTTTTGAAGAACCTCATTTTTATTTCTGTTTTTAAGGTTTTAAAATAAAGAAAAACATAAAACCTTTATTTAAAAAAAAAGAGGATAGACAGACTTTCTGCTAAGGAATGTAGATATTTGTGGAAAATGATGTAAAAGAAAGAAAAAAAAAAGTCCATGGTTTCCAACCTAATGACAAGAAAGATAGATTTAAAAAAACATTTTAGCCATGTATTTAGAGGCATTGTGGAAGGTCCAGAGAGACACTTGCAGCTCCAGAGTTGCAGGTTGGACACGCCTGATGTTCGTAAACCAAAACTTACTGCATTTTCTTTTTATAGCTGTAGGCCTTTTTTTAAAGGAAAGAGACATTTTGCGTGTAATGATGCGATTAATCGCGATTAAAAATTTTAATCGTTGCCCAGCATTATTAATAATAAAAGATTTGTTTCGCAGTAATCTGAAGTCAGTCCACAGTCCTTCATCCATAGTCCTCCGTCCTCAGTTCTCAGGGCTGGGTCAGTTCAGAACCAGGATAAAACACAGGACAGAACCAGGGTCAGAACCAGGATAAAATGCGGGTCAGAACCAGGATAAAATGCGGGTAAGAACCAAGATAAAATGTGGGTCAGAACCAGGATAAAATGCGGGTAAGAACCAGGATAAAATGCGGGTCAGAACCAAGATAAAATGCGGGTCAGAACCAGGATAAAATGCGGGTAAGAACCAGGATAAAATGCGGGTCAGAACCAGGATAAAATGGGGGTCAGAACCAAGATAAAATGCGGGTAAGAACCAGGATAAAATGCGGGTCAGAACCAAGATAAAATGCGGGTAAGAACCAGGATAAAATGCGGGTCAGAACCAAGATAAAATGCGGGTAAGAACCAGGATAAAATGCGAGTAAGAACCAGGATAAAATACGGGTCAGAACCAGGATAAAATGCGGGTAAGAACCAGGATAAAATGCGGGTCAGAACCAAGATAAAATGCGGGTCAGAACCAGGATAAAATGCGGGTAAGAACCAGGATAAAATGCGGGTCAGAACCAAGATAAAATGCGGGTCAGAACCAGGATAAAATGCGGGTCAGAACCAGGATAAAATGCGGGTAAGAACCAGGATAAAATGCGGGTCAGAACCAAGATAAAATGCGGGTAAGAACCAAGATAAAATGCGGGTAAGAACCAGGATAAAATGCGGGTCAGAACCAAGATAAAATGCGGGTAAGAACCAGGATAAAATGCGGGTCAGAACCAGGATAAAATGCGGGTAAGAACCAGGATAAAATGCGGGTCAGAACCAAGATAAAATGCGGGTCAGAACCAGGATAAAATGAGGGTCAGAACCAGGATAAACTGCGGGTAAGAACCAGGATAAAATGCGGGTCAGAACCAGGATAAAATGCGGGTCAGAACCAAGATAAAATGCGGGTCAGAACCAGGATAAAATGCGGGTAAGAACCAGGATAAAATGCGGGTCAGAACCAGGATAAAATGCGGGTCAGAACCAAGATAAAATGCGGGTCAGAACCAGGATAAAATGAGGGTCAGAACCAGGATAAAATGCGGGTCAGAACCAAGATAAAATGCGGGTCAGAACCAGGATAAAATGCGAGTAAGAACCAGGATAAAATGCGGGTCAGAACCAAGATAAAATGCGGGTCAGAACCAGGATAAAGTGCGGGTCAGAACCAGGATAAAATGCGGGTCAGAACCAGAATAAAATGAGGGTCAGAACCAAGATAAAATGCGGGTCAGAACCAGGATAAACTGCGGGTAAGAACCAGGATAAAATGCGGGTCAGAACCAGGATAAAATGAGGGTCAGAACCAGGATAAACTGCGGGTAAGAACCAGGATAAAATGCGGGTCAGAACCAGGATAAAATGCGGGTAAGAACCAAGATAAAATGCGGGTCAGAACCAGGATAAAATGAGGGTCAGAACCAGGATAAAATGCGGGTCAGAACCAGGATAAAATGCGGGTCAGAACCAGGATAAAATGCGGGTAAGAACCAGGATAAAATGCGGGTCAGAACCAGGATAAAATGCGGGTAAGAACCAAGATAAAATGCGGGTCAGAACCAGGATAAAATGCGGGTAAGAACCAAGATAAAATGCGGGTCAGAACCAGGATAAAATGAGGGTCAGAACCAGGATAAAATGCGGGTCAGAACCAGGATAAAATGCGGGTCAGAACCAGGATAAAATGCGGGTAAGAACCAGGATAAAATGCGGGTAAGAACCCAGCTGTGAACTGTGAGATGTTCAGGGACCTTTTTCAGAATCAGTCCTGACTGTAGATCAGCTGACTGAGTCTAAAAATGAAGACACTGTGACATTACTGTGACATCATTGTGACATCACTGCTTTAGGCGACATCTGGTTGGTTGGTCTCGTGTCTCGTTTCCCTGCAGCAGTGTGAGGTTCTACTCTTCCTGTGATGTTTCTGTGTGTGATCATGTGACTGATAATGGCGTTCTCACGTTGGAGCTGTTGAGGAAGTTCCCAATGGCGAGCAGCGTTGCTAGGATCCTCCTGAAGGTCTGATTGGACGCCAGCTGCTCCATGCCCAGCTTCAGGTCAAACAGTGGCTCTGCGATCTCCTGCAGGGGGCAACACACAAACATACAGCAGGCTGACCTCAGACCAAGTTCAACCACACCTGTCTGAGCTACAGGTCCTGGTTTGGAGTGTTTACCTTCTCCAGAACCTCGTAGTTCAGCTTGAAGGCCCAGAGCTGCAGGCGGGGGGTCAAGGCGCTGATGGAGGCCAGGCTGAACAGGAACTGTTCCGCCGTGCCCAGGGGAATGTCGGGATTGGCTAGCTGAGCCTCCTGAATCTTCAGCTTCTCCTCGTCTGTGGGGGTCATGGTCAGGATCTTCTGCTCGAGACAGGGGAAATAAGAACTGATCACCAAAGAATCAGTTATGGAATCAGAATCAGAAAGAAAGTCAGGACAAGAATCAGAATCAGATTAAGAATATGAATTAGAAAGAGAATCAGAAGCCAAATCAGAAAAATAATCAGAATCACGAAACAAATCAAAAACCGAATTCGAATCAGAAAAAGAATCAGAAAATGAATGAATCAGGAACAGGATTAGACTACAGTATGTGCAGTTAGCCAGATGCGACAGTGAGACATGAGAGACGGATCGGACTGAAAGATTTGTCCGCAGACAGGAAGTACCTCGATCCCCTCCTTGCTGATGGCAAACTCATCAAAATTTAGGATGGCGGTCTTGATGACGTGGACGGCAGGCAGGACGGTCATACCGATGTTGATGGCGTTACTCCTCTTGGAGTCCAGAACCAGAATCTCAGACTTTTTGATCTCGTGTCCTTTCTGCAGAGACAGGAAGTCTTTTCAGCCAGCAGATCCACAGATGCAAAGATCCGATCAAAGACAAAATAAGGATAAACTAATATGTCTCTGCAGGACGTCCTCTCAGCCGTCAGAGACCTGTGGTGGACAAATGGCTCTAACAGAGCTCCTTTGGTCTCAGTCCTGAAATCTGTCAGCATGAACCTGAAACCGGATCTCTGACCGACAACCAGGATGCTGCAAGCTGGTTCAGGTCAGGATCTGCTCTGAGCAAAGCTTCAGTTCCTCTGCAGCAGCAAACTGAAGCAAACAACCCATCAGCTGATCATTGTCAACAAAGATCAGCTGATGGAGCTGCTGAGATTTAAAAACCATCTGAACTGATTCATTATTCGGTTCCATTCAGTCTGACAGACAAATTTTTGGGCTAAAGCGAGAGACTTCAAAATCAGCCCACCAGACCAGCACATCACTGGTTACCTTGGCAACGGTCAGCTCCTTGGCTTTGGACTCAAACAGGTGTTCAAGGCGGGTGGTGTCCACCGCCACCTTGTCCAGCGACGCCCACACCGTCCCCCGACCGAAGCAGCACTTCTGAGGTCCGTCCGCCTGCTTCAGCTCCTTCCAGAACAACTTCACCGTCTTCTTCTTCTTCTGCTGGGACACTGGGGATGAGAAGGGCGGAGGGGGAGGAGCACCCAGGGGAGGAGGAGGGGGTGGGGGAGGAGCTATGCCTCCTGGTGGGGGAGGAGGAGGTGGAGCCATGCCCAGTGGAGGAAGGGGAGGAGGAGGGGGAGGGAGGCCAGGGAGGCCAGGGAGGCAGGAGGAAGAGGAGTCAAAGGTGTCCATGTCCAAGACGTCGATATCCTCCTCATCTAGCAGGTCTGAGAAGTCCAGGTCTTTGATCCGCAGGGCTGCGGCGCTTGGCTGCAGCTGGTCCCAGGCGTCAGCGGCCCCCCCGGGGCCCAGCGGGGTCATCGGGATGGTCTCCAGGCGCCGAGCGTGCATCTCCACGTCGATGCTCTGCTGCCGGAGGTGGCGGTTCTGATGGGACACAGCGAGACATTCAGAATACACGTCAAACCACCAGGACTCACACGCCTCCATGTCACATGTGGGTGGGTCACATGTCAGTCACATGACCGACCTCTGTCTCTCACACCTCAGAATTTCCATGTCGTAATCGTACCTGCTGTTCTTCATCCAGCCGGGCCCGGGCCGCCTGGGCAGAACCTTCCAGAACCTCCAGCTCCGCCCGGCGGGAGGCGCTGCTCTCACTGGCCGTGGTGGTGGACTCCACTGAGCGTGCTCTGAAGTTGGACACGCGGTCCGACACACGGCCGCACAGATCTTCACCTGAGGAGAGAGAAAAAGCAGAGAGGTCTCACTCTGGTTCAGTTTCCTGAAACCTAAAGCGTCTGCGGGATGGTCGTCCAGGCACATCCAGACGCTGCAGTCATAAATGTAGAATCTCACTGGGGTTGAAGACCCCCTCTTCTTCTGTGGTGGTGGCTGCAGCAGCATTCGGGCTCATAGGCACTGTGGCAGAGGTCTTGGAGTACAGCATGTCCATCAAGAACTTCTTATCGTCGGACAGTGTGCTGCACTGTCGCTGCACCTCTGGCTCTGCAACACAGACAGTCTGATTCAACAGAAACCCGAGGAGATCTGTCCTGATCTATGTTTCCTCTTCCCCCACTCTTCCCGTCTCCTCGTCCACCCAACTCCTCGTCCAGCCGTCTAATCGTCTCCCTGTCTTCCCGTCCCTCTGTCTACTCGTCACTCTGACCGTCTCCTTGTCCCCCCCGTCTAATCGTCTTCCCGTCCCTTCGTTTACTCGTCTCCCCAACTTCCTGTCTGATCTCCACTTCTTCTTCTGTCTCCAGAACCAGGAATGAAAACTTGAACCTTTAGAAAAACTTCATGTGGGCAGAGTGTCTGTTGTTACCATGACGATCTTCAGCTGCTACGCTGATCCCTGGCTCTGCTGTCTGAGTAATGACATCATCAGACGAGGACGCCCTTGCCTGCTTCAAGTGTTTACTTCGTCTCTTCTCACACTGAGTTGCTGCCAGGTTCCTCAGGAAGGTTCCTCTGAGAGGGGAAAGAAGACCAGATGAGACCAGATCAGACCTGCTGGGACCAGATCAGACCTGGTGGGACCAGATCAAACCTGCTGGGACCAGATCAGACATGGTGAGACCAGATCAGACCTGCTGGGACCAGATCAGACCTGG